>NC_050178.1:30688719-30791219 GCF_008315115.2 Sander lucioperca
AGGCTATATTAGTAACAGCAGAGGAGGATCCTTTATCTGACAGCAGGGGAGACGTTAAGAATGTGCTGTCAGGATCAGAAATAGATGGAGGGGAGTCTCTCCTTCTGGCATTTCTTTTCAGACTGCTTCATTCCTTGGGAGGCTGTGGCAGCTGAGGCTCAGTTGTAGCTATTGCCATTTGTGTGTGGCTGTTTTTGCATATGCTGCCTGAGAAGAAGGGAGTTAAAAAGGTAGAAAGGGAAACAAGATATAAAAGTGGAGGTCACGGTTTAAATGTCCTTCATGCCATGAATCCCACAGCTCACATGACGGCCATTATCACCTCTCTAACCAACCACAGCAAGGCTTGTGCTGAGTGAAAAACCAGCGGTAATAACACACCTTAGTTCACACCAACATAGGAACATGCAGGAATGAATGAACGCGCAACACCAGATAACATGAAGGAAAGAGAGTAAGCAATAGCAACATAAAAATATGTCTCTTTAATTATCATAGAAAGTTATACTTTCTTTTTATTCCTGTGTTTAAAAATGTAAATATTAAAGCATAAGGAAGGTGATATTCTATATTTGAAGACAACACATCTAAAGACCCAAACTAACAATGTGTTACTCCATATTTTAATACTTACTGACTTTCTGAGAGTCTGTGGCACACAGCCCCCCTGCCCATTTGTTCTTACTGAAGATGTAAATCTTTAAAAACGGGTCACAGATAAATCCTTTAATTTAAAAAAGGCTCTAGAATCTTCTTAAACAGCTCAGCTGGGCACTGTAGTTTGTAGAAAAATGTTAATCAAACAGGAGTAAATTGTGTATTTCACTTGGTGACTTGGTGATTTAGTTATTATTTACAGGACGGTGCATGTGGGATTGACTCAAAATAAACACTGGTAAATCTGCAGCTCATTATACGCCACATTACCATTTAAAGGTCAAAGTATGTCTGCGGTTACTTATAAATCTGCATTTGCTGTGCAGACGCTCACAATAGGTTGATGAATTTAACGTTGGCACACAGTGTTTTCAGGGTCATATTGTGCACCATCCCACAGCAGCAGCTTGATGTGGTGTGAGGGTAGCAGCAGCATCCCCTGACCTACCCTCCTCCTGAGTGATTTACAATGACATCAGATAAGTGAACGCCACGACTCTTCAACAGCAACCACGCAGGGAGGGTGCGCATTGATTGGACACATTCTGAGAAGCGTTAAAGTGTTAAAGTGCTGCCAAACTCTATAAATCCAGGCCTCACCATCTATTGCTCCTTCTCTCCACTAAAATGAACAGACAGCGCTGTCTCACCCAGCCCCTCATCTTACAGACTTTTTTTTCTAATGCAAATGTTTGGGTGAGAAAAAGATCAATGTCTGTGTAATAGCTTATTGAATTTTTGTGTAGATTGTGAGAGAGAGGTAGTTGGACAGAAATGAAGAGACACGGAGAGGGGAAAAAAACGAGACTGGATCTTATTGTCACAGTACATTTCACAAACCCCGACGTGTGCCTGCGCGCACACACACACACACACATACACACACACACACACACAGGCATGCACACACCAATATGCTGTGACTAAGGCCTCTCAAATTGGCAATTCATTTAGCCAATCTAGGTTTAATGATCACAGAGGTAATGTCAATGTCAGTGCCGTCGCTGGAGCCTCTGTATTCCCTGCCTGCCTCCATCTTTGTGCTCCATGATGGGGCAGGAGACTGGGTGACATGCTGTCTAACAGAATGAAGTCTGATGAGAGGCAGAAGCACTGCAGGGGCCCCCCGAAAAAAAGAGAAATAAAAAAAAAATATTCAGGCCACCTTTAGTTCCAGCTCCACACTCAAGAGGACCTGCTTGGCACACGATGCCAGCCGCCTTACATCTGCATCTAAATGGAGTGCTGTGCACAGAATACTCTGAAATGAGCTTCTGTGGCAGATTAGCCAGCCTCCCCTGACAAAACCCTGTGGCTGTCACTGCAGCAGAGACAACACTCTGTGGTGGCAGCAGTCTCCAAAAACCAATGGCTCCACCTCTTTCTTGTCTGTCTTGTGCACAAAGTTGATTCAACATTTGGTGGCAGATGACACCATTAGTATGGTGACGATCGTCATCTGTTCAAATGATTTATGACTCCTATTTATTATTTTGTGGCAGGAATGTTTCGTTGGCTACATTTTGGCATCAGGTGACATTATAACCAGTTCTTTGCTAAATAAATAATAAGTATATAAATAAATAACTTGATTGTTACATCAGCTCTCTCCTATGTGGTGTAAATGTAATGCAACTGTGTTAGAGGGTCTAACCTTCAAAGAAACAGAGTGTTAACTTTGTCGTGATTGCAGGGGGAAGATAGCTCTGTCTTGGTGTCGCATACTGCTACTGTGAAGGACCGAGCATGAAATCCAATTTACTGCAGCTCAGCTTACCCTCAAGTCAAAGGCAGCTATTTCAACCTAAGCCGGGGACAGGTGACAATACACACACACACACACACACACACACACACACACACACACACACTCACACACAAACCTCTGTAGTCTGAATGAATGATGCACTAAAAGGAGTAACTTATTGGCTCAACTCTGATTAATGTTGTGTTTGTCTGTGTGAGATCTGGACAGTGAGGAGAGGACACGGTGAAGAGCTGAGTGCTGCTGGAGCAGCACACGGTTGATTTCAGTCTGCACTTTGTTTTAATGATAGATGTTCTGCGCCCCAGTGGCCAGGCTTAAATGCCACCTCCTAGAGAACTCTCAGAAGTCCTCTTTTACTGGAAACTGTGTGTGTGTGTGTGTGTGTGTGTGTGTGTGTGTGTGTGTGTGCGTGCGTGCGTGCGTGCGTGTGTGTGCGTGTGTGTGTGTGTGTGTGTGTGTGTGTGTGTGCGTGTGTGTGTGTGTGTGTGTGTGCGTGTGTGTGTGTGTGTGTGTGTGTGTGTGTGTGTGTGTGCGTGTGTGTGTGTTTATGCAGTGCGCTTGATATCAGCCAGTCCTTCTGCAGCCCCACTCTCTGAAGCCATGCAGTATACAATCAATGAAGACTTTTGTTTTCATCTGCAGATTTTGCACCACTCTCATTAAAATTAAAATCATTATGTAATGATGGTAGTACATTGCTGTGTTTGGACTTTTCCCTACCAACAATTTCTCATGATAAATACTGTCTTTTGGTAGTGTCGGATTATTGAACATCACAAAGTGGTAAAAACTCCCTGATTGGCAAGGAAGTGGAGCTGAGCTTGGAGGGAAATAATGGCAGTGGGGCTGAGTGGATTGAGGCGATTGAGCGAGGAAAAGAGGTCTGGACGAGGGGGGGAGGTGAGGTGGAAAGAGAAGGAAAGCATTAAGGAGGGGGAGGGAGCCGCATGTTTTGAGGTGAGTCCAAGGTGACCAGAGGAGGTAAAGAGCCATATTTACCTGCAGCTTAATGTACAGAAAAAAATGTTATCTGTTAACTTCAGAAAGCCACTGGAAATCTAATTTAGCCAGATATATCTGTTCCTACTGACCCCATGGCATTTGTGGAAATATTTGTAGAAAATCAACTTCAGTGTGTATTAAAAATGCCAAACTCTGACTGACAACCAAACAAACAATGCTGCAAACACACATCAGCAATGAACCATACGTGATCTGTCTTCCCAACTCCATGTCTCGGGATTTGTGTGTATGCTTAAAAGAAGACATGACATGTAGACAACCTAGGGGGAGGAGGGGTCAAGAAAATAACCCCAAATTGTTCATGCATGTTTGACATTTTGCTTGTGACAGCCAGAGGTTAACCCTTACAAGCATATGTGCTGAATGACTGCTTTCTTCACTTTGACAATGTTACCATGAGATTTTTAACACATACCGTAAACAGTACAAATTTGACTGCCAGGCCGTTTTTGCAGTCTTTGTTTCAGTGTCAGAATGCACCAGAAACTCCATTTCTCTCTGCTTTTTCCTCTCATGTCTGCACATTTATGAGGTTGACTCATAAAGACTGAGGATCAGTTGAAACATTTATGACAGCATCAGTTGTTTCAGCAGTCTGTTTACGCACTAGTGACAAAGCCCTTTAAAGGCCGTAGTAATTATAACAGGATCACAAGATTAATTTAGGTAACGTTGTTATAGAGCGACAAAGCCATACACTAAGAGCAAATTACGTTTAACCATGAATTAAGCTAATTTAAATAGCTCACGTTACTGTATTGTGTGAACACTTAACTTCATATAATAATATAATATAATTGTATGTGGCGTTGTCTTTTATCGGCGTGCAAATGTTCCACCAAAACAAGCTCCTTGGCTAGCTCACCTTGCCACAATCCACATAGCTCTTGCTGGAGTCCATGTTTCCTAAATATCAAAGTCGTTGTGAGATGAATTTAATCTTATCATTACCAATAGTTACAATAGACCTAAATATGAAGGTCAACACCTAGGTTGACAAAACCGGAATTTCCCTTTAAGCTACAGAAAGGTATGGTAGAGAGTACAGATTTGATTTTAACAGTATATTTATGAAACCATCCAGTTGTGCCTTTGAGTTCTGGGCACTTATGTGAATGCTAACATGTTGGATCCTGGGAGCTTTGTTTCATGAAGAGGCTTGTGAATATCTATCTGTAGCTCCTCTCAGGCTTTAGCTCTTTAGGGTGGCGTCGGAACAACTTGAACCTGGCTGCAAACTTTCTCTTTCATTACTCTGCGGTCATGATGTAGCACAGTTTGAGGAAAACAGAGAGCACCACCTAATGGAACCATGTAGAGCAAAGTAAGGACCATTAAGAGATCCACCATGTCAACATGACCCGCAGCCCTTACTCATATCATTATTCTGTGTGTCAAACCATTTACACACCTGCTGGGAGCTGGCAGAACACACCACTGCAGATACTGATCTACAGAAACCTGAGCATGTAAAGTACACAAGCAAACACACAAAGGCACGTGCAAAAAGGTGAACACACATGCACAATGACATCAGACATACAGAAGCCAGGTGCATGTCCTTATGATCTTAAACAATAGAGAGCACACAAAGGCAATGAATACTTGATCTTCAATAGACAGAAACATCAAAAAAGAACAAAAATAGGATGTATGCACCTGATCTACATATAGCATAATGTTTTGTTTTTTCCACAGAAGCAGAAATTACAGGCTCCATTTGGGAGCTGATTGGAGTCTGAAGGCTAGTGTGGTTTAATGCTATAGCTCAGTCATGGGTTATGCGGGGTAAGAGTCAGGCTGGTGGCTCAGTTGTGGTCTGCATACCTTAAGGACAATAAACAACAAAGAGACTATGCTCAGTCTTAATGCCCTCTTGCCATTTTTGGCATCCTTGAAACCAGTAAATTACAGACTGTGTTTTGTGCAGCAGGTTTCAAGGCCTTGTACTTTTATAATTATGGTCAACAAGTCCTCCAAACAAAATGACAAATATGTCAAGATATTTCTGATCTGACTCCCATATCAGCAGGACAAGATACTTTGCCTTCCAAAACCATTACATAACGTACTGTCAGACTATTAAAACTATGATTAATATGATGTTTGCTGATTTGTCGCTGCTATGGTTAAGGTTTGAATAGGCACAAAAACCTAGTTGGTTAATGCTGGGATCAGAATACACAATATTTTCTTGTTTGTACCGTGACTCAAGGGTCCACCACTTTGGTTCAGACTTAAATATCTCAACAACTATTGGATGGATTGTCATCAAATGTATAGGTATTCATGGTCCCCAGTGCATCATTTTGGTCATCCCCTAATCTTTTATCCAGAGAGATAAGCAAGTTGAGATTTTTGGTTTTAAGTGAAATATCTCAACAACTATTGGATTGCCATGATACACGTTTCAGATATCCAGATCAGCCAGAGGATAAAACCCTAATGACAAAAATATCTGAAAATCTACCGGATGGATTGCCATAAAATTTTGTACAGGCATTCATGTCCCTCCCAGGATGAATTGTAATAACTTCGATGATGTTGTGACTTGGCCAACCGTAACAGTAGACTACATGTTGTAGCCTGCATGTACCCTGACCAATAATAGCTCACTGTCTTTCACAACTTGCATGGTGTGCATCGGTTATTGGAAAGAAATGGAATGGATTTCCCAGATCCACCTAATAGCACCAATATCATCCATCTTTTGCTTTAAAATTCTTACAGTTGTGACCAGAGAAGCAATTTGTGCTCTTATGAGTCATAGGACACTTCATAGAAATTAGCAAAAAAAATCTTTGACACTAGTTTTTTTTATTGGGACATCATGAGGTGCCCCAGATGCTCCATTGGTCTTCCACTATGACACCACTATAACTACACAGGATAAAACAAGCAACTGCTCAATATTATTTTTTTGTTCCTGACAAACCACATCTGTTGGATTTGACCATTATCGGGCTGATATCATGTAGTCTGATCCCAGTGTAAGGTCAGAAAAAGATTGTGGCCACGGTTGATGTTGACTGTCGGTAGTAAATGGTAAATGTGTCCAACATGCTTTGTTTGCCCATCCATCCACCACAAGCTCCTCCATAAGAGATTTTGGGTTGGTAATAAAAGTCACACTTTTATTACCACTTTTTCCTTTACGTTTAACAGATGAGAGTCACACGGCCGCCTGAGGTCATTGTCAGATTAAAGTTAAACATGTTGCTGTAGACATTTGAATAAATAACAAATGCTTTATCTTGTGAGGACAGACAGTATATGTTATACATACTGTAACTATAAACCTTTAGAGTTATTTGACCTTCCCTTCTTTGCTTACCAGTGCTGGTTTTGTTCTGTGCATTAGTTTCTGGCTTAGCAGACATATGAACTATGTGTCAGTTTGTCAAATATACAGAGTGACAGGCGCATTTCTTCATTTTAAATGTCAATACTTTTCATCCCATGCTGCATTACCTCGATTCAAAGGTCATGTTGTTTATCAGGGACAACATGCACCTGTGATTCCTTTGGCGGACATTGATGAGTAGGGAGATTTTGTGTGTATGGATTACTTCATAGCTACTGGTTGAGTGAACAGGGATGCAAGCCACGAACGTTTTTTCATAGTGCTGAGTGAGGTATTTGCATCACACTAGAAGAAGCCTTGGCCATTTTTTAAAGGTCCTATAACATGCTGCTTTTTGGATGCTTTTATATAGACCTTAGTGGTCCCCTAATACTGTATCTGAAGTCTCTTTTATATAGACCTTAGTGGTCCCCTAATACTGTATCTGAAGTCTCTTTTATATAGACCTTAGTGGTCCCCTAATACTGTATCTGAAGTCTCTTTCCCGAAATTCAGCCTTGATGCAGAATTACAGCCACTAGAGCCAGTTCCACAATGAGCTTTCCTTAGGATGTGCCATTTCTGTGTCTGTAGCTTTAAATGCTATTGAGGAGGAGAGAGGGGGGGAGGGGCAAGGTGGAGGGTGGGGGTGTGGCCTTGACCAGCTTGCGGTCGTAGCTCATTTTCTCATGGGCGGGCCAAATTCTCTGGGCAGGCAAAGCCATGGGAAAAGCAGCGAAAGGGGAGGTAACCTTTCCCCTTATGACGACATATAGGGAAGATTCCAGATCGGCCCATCTGAGCTTTCATTTTCTCAAAGGCAGAGCAGGATACCCAGGGCTCGGTTTACACTTATCGCCATTTCTAGCCACTGGGGGACCATAGGCAGGCTGGGGGAACTCACATTAATGTTAAAAAAACTCATAAAGTGAAATTTTCATGCCATGGGACCTTTAAATGGGCCAAATGGGTTGAATTTTGCCTTTCATTAAAGAAATAAAGTATTTACATGGCGCTGGCAGGGGAATGGAGATATGTTTTTGGTGATACACAAACAGAGAGGATACTTTTTCTCTGTGTTTGTTCTTCCATCTTTCCTTTCAACACTGTCGTTGTCATCGCCTTTCATGGACACTATTTCGGTCTCTAGACTTAAATCTGTATCTCAGTGTAAGGAAACTAATGCAATATATAAAACCCCATCGCCCCATGTTGTGATCTTGTGTCAATGTGTTTAGTGTCTAATGCATACAGAGTTAAAGCTTCAGCTTTGGGGGAGGAGTTACCACAAGCACAAACTCACACTCACAGGAAGACTCATGCAAGGTAAGAGCAAGCAAACAAAAATAAGTAGTCAAATATTTATTTAACACACACATACATGGAACAAGGTCATTGTAGTTAATCAAATTTAAGACTACTGTAGAAGCAAGCATTGATATTGATAAAATGTTGAAACTGAAAAAGTCTAAAGTCTGCTGTTTGTAACTGCGTCACATTGATACAAACTGAATTGATCTAAAGAATCTGCGTTTTAGTCTTTTAAATAAAAATCCAGTACAGGATGTGCATGTTAATATAGGCTAATTCTGCAATAATGTCCTCTTGTGTATTTTATTTAATAAAACTGAACGCATTGAGCAGCTCTGTAATATTCTGCAGTGATGAACAGCAGCGTAATTCATCTAAATACACTAAATGCTTTCTACAAAACATATTTACACTAATAACTAATCAGCACTTTTGAACCTATTAAAGTTATTTCAAGGGAAGGTCCACTGTCTAAGCATAATGGCCTCTTGACCTCTTCTGTCTTTTTTGTATTTCTTTTGCTATTTTGTGAATGTGCAAATATGATGAACTAGAGAAAAGTCATTTGCATATGCGTATATGAATAATTTTGATGACTACAGGATGCATTATTAACACACTAATTAATAAGAATGAAGTTCTATTAGGAACATCACATGAACAGGAAGACAAGGAGCCTTGCTCACACCATCCTACTGATTTTCTAAAGATGGAAACCCTTCCATCTTTCACTGGTCTTTTTCTAACCATGACTATATGAAAAACTATCATCTAAGATGCATCTAAGTTGGCGACAGCAGCACATGAAGCCAAAAGTTAGTGCCAGAAATGAGTGATTACCTTGGCAGAAGAGGAATGTAACTGTAAAAAACAAGCAAATCAATAGGAGCAAAGACAGAAAAGCTTTCTGATATTGTCTTACCCAAGATCATGCTGTACACGTCCACTGTCAACTTCTCTTTCCACGTTATCTTCTCGCTCAACTCCTCTCTCCCTCGATCAGCTACTGATGTGACTCAAACCTTAAGTGTCCCCCTCTCTGGCTCTCAAAACTCAACGTGGGACAAAAAAAGACGTCCCAACATTACAACCTTCACTTTGCATCCCTACGCTGTGTCTCTTCCTTTCCCTTCGTCCACATCAGATGCTTCTCCTTCAGATCTCGACACGCGTCTCTTTCTCAGCCAGCTGTTGCCAGAGGAAGAGCACAGCAGCAGCCCCGACTGCAACACAACACACACTACTGACTACTGCAAGGAAGCCTGTAATTTATTCACTGTTATATATTCACAGGAACACCAGATAATACAACTGAGATGGAGCCCTGCTTCAGTGGAGGAACCTCTGCAACACAGCGTCTCTCTCTCTCTCTCTCTCTCGCTCTCTAATATTTTGGGGTTGGTTATAACCTAAAGGCACCTTGCATTCCTGCGCTGCGATTGGCCGGGGGCTTGGCCAATGAATGAGTGAATGAGGAAGCAGAGTGATAATGCTGCTGTCAATTCTGCTCTCCCTCTGTCACCCTTTTATCTGCTGTTTACTATTGACCATTCTTTTTCTCTCTCTCATGTCTTTCCTTGTCTCACTCTCTGCCTCGAGCCTCACACTGAAGGCATCTAAAACATGTCTGCCCTAACAACATCCTCCCCCTTAATGAGGCTAAATGTCTGCTCTGGTCTCCCTTTTACCTGTTTGTTTGAGTGTTGGGTGTTACATTTTTTAAATGTAATGGAATTTTTTAATGAAATTTATCTGACCGAGTTCACATTGAAGTTGCCTTTTCAGAAAAGCGTTTGAACAGAGCAAAAAGAAAAGCAGACACAGAGGTGCAGCAGGGACTGACAGCTTGAGAGATTTGATGAAGCGTTGGAGGGAGTGGAGGAGAGATTGAGGTTAACTCAGACTGACTGAGGATGAACATTTAAGGTGAGGAAATGTGGAAGATGTGATGGAGCAGGAGGATAAAGGAGAATGCAGACAGCTGTTTGACAGGCAGAGAGTGCTGAATGAACTAAAAAACTAAGCTTACTTAGTTAGTTTAGTACTTAGCGCAATGTATTCAAAGCTTATGTATATTCAAGACTTCATCTAATTATTTCCCACAAGATCAGACATGACCTCCAGCTTTGAGCATCATGAGGTGATCCATTTCTACATAATTTATAACAAATAAATACATAAAATAAATTGAATACAGTGAATCAGATAGTGCTGCATGTCAACCTGTGTGTGTGTGTGTGTGTGTGTGTGTGTGTGTGTGTGTGAGAGAGAGAGAGAGAGAGAGATGAGGTTTCCTCATTAGTGAAGTCGGGCTGAATAATGCATGTAGGTGTATTGTTGTAGCCAATGGGCCAGGTGCTAATGTGGCTGTCTGAGGGTAAAGGGGCAGACACAGCATGACTTTAATGGATGTCACCATGGGAAACTGAAACCGGACCACTGGACTCGGGTGACGCATCATCCTGCGTGTGTGTGTGTGTGTGTGTGTGTGGGGGGGGGGGGGGGCTTTAAGTTGTTCACTTCACTCAGAGAGAAAAGAAAAACAGTTTGGGTTGAAATATGTTATTATACAGTACACTCAATTAAAGAATGATCTGTGATTAGCTTTTACCATTCATATATAAAACGGCATGCCTTCATTCATGTAGGAGTAGGAGCAGAGTGTCAAAGTTATAATTTACAAAAACAAGTCTTTATTGCAGGAGTTTGCAATTAGGTTCAACCATGGGAAGATTAGGTAACACTTTACTTGAAGGTATCTACATAAGAGTGACATGACACTGTCATGAACACATGCCACTGCCATGACACATGAACCCTAACCCTAACTTGTCATGACAAAAACCAAATGACAATCACACACAATCACAATTATGTCATAAATGTTTATGACTTGTTTGTAATGTTTATGAAATGTTCATGACAGCGTCATGTCACTCTTATGTAGATACCTTCAAGTAAAGTGTAACCAAAGTTTTTTCTCAGCCTTGTTCAATGGGCAGTCGTGGTGTGCGGTACTGCAATATTTGGTATCGATCCGATACCAAATACAGGGCCAGTATCGCTGATACCGATACGATACTGATACTTTTTAATAATAAAGGTGAATTTTAATAACTTTTAGCCTAAGTGTTTTTGTGATTTTACCTTTGGATTAAAACCCAGGACAGAATTTGCATATGCTTGTATAAATTTGTTGTGTTACCACTGTATCTTACAACCTTTTTACAAATTATACAGCTTGCTGTTGTTTCATTTTCGGCCTGAAAATATAGCCACACAGCGCTCCTCTTCCTCCTTGCCATTCTTCTGCCGTCTCTGTGCTGCTTGTGCGTGTGTGGTGCTGGCCGCCACCGCCGGTCCTGCCCCTTCTCTTAATACATACAGGGTCCTGTCTGCTTGCTTGCTTGTATGCCTGGCGCCGCTGAGTCACGTGACGGTACAACATCAAATCACAAGGTAAGTGTACAGGTGCAGTGAGGACACCGGCCTATATGTTTCGACTGTCGGAATGTCAGTCAGTTGATTGACTACTTTGGTCCAGACTAAAATAATTCAACAACTATTGGAGGAATTGCTATAAAAGTGTTTTACAGATATACATGTTTCCCAGATGATGGATCATGTTAACTTGGATGGTTCCTTTTTGTATAGTGCCAAACTTAGGTTGACATTTGTGGTTTTGAGTGAAATGTCATGTTTTCTTTTGCTTAAATATATATTTAATATAACTAAAGCTATAATGATTCAAGTTTGTATTAGTGTTGTAAGTAGCGTGCAGTGCAGCCTTAGGCAAGTGTGTGTACAGTATGTGCGTGTGACCTCAACTATCCTATCATTCCCCTGGAGGCCATAAATGTGTTGACAGGCTTGTTGAACTCTAACTTTAGCCATGATTAGTGGTGAGTCCTGAGGAGGCTTGCCAGCATTTAATGAAGTCTTCGTTTCATGTGTAACACCGATTAAACGGCCTGAAGCATTGGTTTGAATCAGCCACTCACAGGTTAAAGTGGCCAAACAGACAAAGTTGAAGAAATGAAAGCAATTTCCGAAAATGTTTCTTGCATAGCTAACATTTTCTATGCACAAGTAAAATGTAATAATGCATTACACAATCAAATTGTGTGAAGTACTTCTTGACAAACCCTGGTGACTGATAACAATAGTATAATTTAATGTTGTGCCTTTTTACTGGTTCTGCTGTTTGTGCTTTGTGGTCAGAGAGTCCAGATTTTAACTCAGGTCCAAACATACAAACCTAAAAAGATGCCAGATGTGTTCGTTTGTGAATCTATTGGATGTAAATAGACAAACAGAGTGTATTTCTCCTCTCCTGGCAGAGTGAGTGCAGTGGAGGCGCAGAGAGCGGCTGTTTACGGCACCTCAGAGGTTAAAATAGGTGTTGCTAGAATGGAGACACACAAATACACACACACACTAGACTAAACATGTCTCTGTATACTTACTGTAAGAGGTAAGTAGTTCACCGGCACATATACGTTGTGCTTTGTTGGGGAATGGGCTCGATTGGTCATGGTTTAGTATGCAGCTAAAATTCTTTTTTTAAAAACTAATTTTATTTTCCCTTAACATTTATTAATATCAGTTGTTTTACACTTAACTGAATAAAAAATATAAAGCTGTGTTTCAACTAACAACATTAACAACACTTTTCTTGCGGGTAATCCTCCTCTGTTATACATATATACAAAAAGCAGAAAATCCTCAAACATACAAGTTGTAAAACAATTGAACTTGATTCAAAACTGCAGCTTTGGACATTTTCAAAATTGAGTGTAAAAGTTTATTTTTGACCTCGGAAAAAAATCTTAACACAAGGTCCGATTACTATAGCTTTTTCTGGAGCTTTCAACCACATCAGAGACGAGTTAAGATCACCCCCATAGAGTTCAGTACACATGTCACATGATCACTTGAGTCAACTCCATCTACTGAAGAAGACGATAAGAGTGGTTTAAAGCTCCCGGAAGAGCTAGTACTGTAAGTAGATCTTGAATTAAGATTTTTTTCTTTGATTTGTCCTGAAATTGTTTCCACGTAAGTCCTGTTTGCAGGGAGTGAATCAACAATGTTAACCTTTTAAGAAAAGTACTAATAATCCTGACGTTTGATGAATTCTTTGACTCTACTTTAAGGTGCAGTCAGCAATTATTATCCAAAACACTTTTTGTCAAATTCAGCGAATATCTCCTCAGGGTCCAATAGCTGTCTGTTCTGTGTGCACGCTGAAAAGAATTCCCTTGTTCATGTGGAACAAAAAAAAGTGGCTCGGACTGAGCCACACAACACTATTCCTTTGGTGCTCGTGCACAGGACAGGGGAAAGGCCATGGGTGTATAAAGAGAAAGGCAGTGGGAGCGAGAGGGACGGTAAATATGGCACATGCTAACGTTCTGTAGGAGCACTGAAGGGAGCGGTGTATTTGTTTGGGTGTTGAGTTCAAATATCAACAATCTTTCTCCAGAATCGCAATCCACCTTTAATTTGCTTCTTTTTTATGTCCATAAAGTCTGGCTCAAGGGATGTACAGTACATTGCTGGAATAAAGCCTGGCTCTCAGGCGCCTGACCCATCCCTTCGCTATCTCCGCTATCTTTTTTGCAAGAGCACCGTTGCTGCTTCAGGGCTGAGCGCCGCCCAGGGAGGTTCTGATTGGTTTAAAAAAAATACAAACCAGCCAGAGCGTTTTTTCCCCTATCACCAGTGGTGTAGTCTACCTGATACGCAGGTATACGCAGTATACCCACTAAGAAAGCCCCAGGATTTCCATATACCCACTTAAAAATGTTCAATGACACCCCACAATATACTTTCCATTATATTTTGGATATATTTAGAATTGTTATCTGTTGTTTGTTTTTTTTTATCTTTGCATAGGCTAAATAAAGGTATTTCCTTTCCATTTTCAGAATGCAGGAAATGAAGTCTCTGATGCTCAAAATTTCCCTGGTGGAGGGCACCCAGACCCCCCAATATGATATGCCCCCCCTCCCCAAAGTCCCATTTTGGCCCATATATACATATACAGTACACACACTATAATACATTAGACTACACCACTGCCTATCACGTCTGGATCTTAAGTTATCAGAGAAACAAGCTGAGCAAACGATAACGGCAGCTTGGCTCGCAGCCCCTCAGCGTCTGAGAAATTTTTAAACGTGAAACTGCTTTATTCAGTTTTTTCCCAGTTTTAATCACCTGGTCCATTTGCTTTGGAGAGGAGGAGACCTCTGCAGATAATTCGGCTCCCGGTAAAAACCTCCAGAACAATGAACACTGATGGAATCCTAACCAGGAGAAGCTGACTGCAATGATGGCAATGGTGGTGAACAACACCCATGTGTAAACTAATCAACATGCAATAAACACAACGTTGTGTCCTTTTTCTGTTGTGACAAATTAAGCTGACACTGGGCAATCATTTGAATCTTGAAATAGAAGCAGTACCCCAACACTGGAATCACAACTCCCTTATGAGCAACATTTTCAACCAACTGCAACTACAAAAATTCATTCCTTGTATTGCATTGATTTCCAGCATCTATCCCACAGGTTTCATGGATGTACATGCGACTGATCTGACCATTGTTTGAATCCCCAGCTTATAAAACTGTATCTTGCACATTATGCTCACTATTTCTCCTGCATCTGCCAAACTCTTCTATACTGCTGTGATGCTAATGAAGGAACATTTTGGTCAGGAATGTCATGACGTGCTCAGACAGTGCCCTGTTTATGTAAGACTAAAATCACTCTCTTTATTTATTTTCCCTTCTTCCCTCATTCCTTCCCTGCATCATACCACAATGTATGTGAAAGGTCAGGGGGCAGACCAGGTCTAAGTGCAAACTCGTTTGTTAGAGACTGCCTTAACTTTCATCAAAGAGAGAGACCTTCAAAGCCTCATGGCAGACTGTAATCCCGCTCTTTATTTCTGCTCTGAATATTGCAGTAATGAGCGATTCTGGCTTATGTACCTCTCAGTTCATTTTAAGGTGATCAAAGGAGGAATGCGCAGAGTTGTGGGTGGTGTTGCGTTGCTCAGTAATCGGTGATGATCTTACCTGAGCCCCACATTGGTAGCCTCTGTTCTTCACTAGGATTGAAGTGATGCAAATCCTTTGTCCAGTAGAGAGTCCAAAGGTCAGTGTGTCAGCCAGCATAAAGTAATGTAGACAGAGGTCCTCTCTGAGTGGAATAAATAAAAGTTCACGCTCACGTTACTGTGAAGAGATAAATAAAGTAGCACTGAGCGACATGAGCGCAGACCCCACTCCAGTCAGCTGGTGAGTGGAGAGGGAAATGCTCGGCACAGGCAAACACATGCCCACAGTGTGGCTGCATCAAACAGCAGGCAGCTTGATGTTCAGTTTCTTCATCTTCCTCTCAGTCTCTTTCTCTTTTCGGGTTCCTTTTAATCCCTCTCTGTGTTTCTCTGTGTGTTTTTTTCACCTCTCTCCTGGGAGCGAAGGAACAAGTGCACAATATTCCAGAGGCTAATTCTGCCTCTTACGACGGGGGAACCTAATATGTGAGGACAACTGTGGAAGGACGGAGATACAAGCAGAGAGAGAGAGTGTAAGAAAAAGGAGGGGCAGGACAGAGAGGAGGGGGACCCAGCGATGGATGGCAGATCAGACGAAACAAGGATTGGAGTATTGTGTTGTTGAGGAGGAGGTGGGTGGCAAGCTGTTGAAACTTGAGAGACGTAAAGGAGAGGAAGAAAATGTTGACATGGCGAAGAAGGGAAATGTGATTGGCGGATGAAACAGATGGTTTGCAGGTGGATGTGTTATATTTGGAAATGGGTTCCCGCACAAATGGCTCTGTCCAAGTGGTTTCTTTCTCAGATAGCCTATGTTAAATGGCTCTAATAAATAATAGACAAAATATGTCATACAACTATCCAAACCATGGCACACATACTAATGTATATCTGAGGGGAAGAAAAATCTCATGCACCTTTTTGATTACATGCACATTTGTGAGTTGATAGCCAGATGAAATAATTAACTGCAAATACATGCAATTACTTGTCTTATGGTGTATTGATTCTGCAAATGTGTCAGCAAGTTCACAAAGTGAAGTGGATAAAAGGTGATGTTTTATACAAAAGTGCAGGGGGAACCATTTTCAGGGGAATGCAAGATGGCTTAAAGTAACATAACTTCAGTTATTAAGGTGCTCTAGAAATTCAACAATGCAAAAGCATGTTAGACACTAGGTTTGGACACTATAGGCAACACTATGATTTATTTATAAAATACAACATCAGACTTTGGTGTTCTCACAGTCCACCAGCCTTTATCAAGATGATATTATGACACACTATACACCCTGACTGAGACTAGACTAGAATATAAATTTGTCAACTTGCTATACTGCACTGTGGCAGATAACCCATTTAGGATTTTTGTTTGATTTTTGTATCAGTGTAACAAATACCCTGATTTGTGAGATATTTAATTTGCTTGATTAACCAGGACGTCTCTGTCTGCTTATTTTATCCATATTATATGTTTCAGAATTGATTATCCAGAAATGTTAGTATAACAGCATAAATATTAATTTCTTTGACATTTTTTGTCCATTTAGGGGTCCACTTGTATTATCACCTTATAAAGTTGTTGTGGCAAGCGTGTTAGCAAACCGTTTTTACACATCTGAGCAACATTAGCGTCTCTTCTGGTAATATCTGCAGCTTTAGCTGTGAACTGCTCAACTATGTTCACCAGCTAGTCGCTAACTTTGTTTGTCTGTTGTTTGGTTCCTGGGCAGGTAGTATATAGTTGGTTTATTATAGTGTTTTCACTAAAAATAGCATCCTGCTGAGGCTGGAAATGACGGCGATGAGAGTGGTGAGAGTCAATCTGATCCACTGCAAGTCCAAAACACTCTCAGCCTCTCAGTTGCTCATTACACAGTTCAATTTGTCATCTCATGAAACACCCAAAGTGAAGTGCTTGAATAGCTGGGATGATGAAATAAAAATGTGGATGGCTCTGAGATATACATGGTCACACAAATTTACAAACATAATACTGTTGGGCTCCTGTGTGCTAGCATGTCGATTTCACTCCGCTGCCAGTAAGTAAGTGCAAATTCAGATTGGATATCATAAATGTGCTTGCAAGTGTAGTTTCTTGGAGATAGAAAAGTATTAGATGGAGGCGCAGGAGACGAGGCCTGAGGTGAGACTGACGCATGGTGCAATGTCGAGTAAATGTCAGCCTAATTCTGATATGCTATAAGGCCTGTGAAGAAGCTATACTCTGCCTTGTGCATTTTACAACTCACCCTACAGAATATGGTAGATAAATGAGGGGTTAAGCACAGGCTATCAAAGCTATATTAAAAGTTTAATGGCAGTATGTGAAGTGCTCCTGTGTAAATGAGATAGGTTAGTTAAAAAAAAACAACAAGTGTTTAATGCTAGCAGTAAAAGTAGTAATAGCACTGTCCCCGTTAGGCTTGGCAGGTTGTGACACTTCTGCGAGAGATGTAAACTCATATTCTGGTTTAATTTGAGGCAGACACCTTCACTTTTATTTCATTTTCATAATATGGACACACACACACACACACACACACACACACACACACACACACACACATACACACACAAGCACCTTCTGGCAACATGCCACGTAGGGGTTAGGTTAAGGGACAGTGGGGAAGGACAGCAAACTAGAGCAGTAAGCACATTTCACCAGGGGGATACAGTTACACACACACACACACACACACACACACACACACACACACGCACACACACACGCACACACACACACACACACGCACGCACGCACACACGCACACGCACACGCACACACGCACACACACACGCACTCACACACGCACACACACACACACGCACACACACACACACACACACACACACACACACACACACACACACACTGATTCCTTTCCCCCTCAGGGTCGCTCTTCTCTCTCTAAAACACTCTCTCTCCCTCTCCCTCTCCCTCTCTCTCTCTCTCTCTCTCTGCCATAACATTTTTACAAGAACGCTCACCATTACATCCGGCAGAGAAAAGCAGGACATTGGGTTCCTCTTCCTCTGCTCTATAAATGGCTCATTAATGTTTACGAACGTCTGCATTCCCATTGGCACATGGAGCTGTTTGGGCCGACGTAACCACTCATTCACCCAGATAATTAAAGTAATCATTTGTCTCAGATAATTAATAATCCAGAAGTAATACGACACCTCATACATTGAGGCAGGGGATTTCTGTCCTCAGAAGGAGGTCAAAGAAGAAAACAAATAAATTTCAGTAAGAGAATACAGATTAATCATCATTAAAGTATTATCAGTAAAATGTACTTAAAAGTACCAAAATTAAGTACTGTAGTATTTGGAAATGATTACTGATGTGTAAACATGTAAGCACCATTAATGTTCAGCTTTACTTTATTGCTGGGCAGGTTAGTTTTTAACAACCATTATACTTTAGAACATGTTCATATGTTTTGTATGTAAAATATTATTCTGCAGATCAACTAGTAACTATAGCTGTCAGATAAATAGTGAAAAGTGTAAAAACATTTCATTCTGAAATGTAGGGAAGTAGAAGTATAAAATAGAAGCAAAGTACAAGTACTTTAAATCACTGGCATTGCCCGCATTTTTCTTTTCAGAAAATGGATATTGAGATCTATTGTTTTTCTCGTAGGGACATTATTTGTCAATTAATGTCTTAGATGTTTGTGATATGACTCCTTTTTTAATTGGTTGGTGCAATCTGTGGCCCCACTGTACAGATGTTTTTTTTTGTTTTTTTTACATTGTGGGGCGACCAACCCATTTGTATCATTATCTATTGAGGCATTAACACACAAATTAAAGTGAAATTGTTCAAGCAATAACATTTAACCCAAATAAGAGTAATATTTTTTGGCTCCTCTTCAGCCCACTGTGCCAGTAGTCCTGGAGAGAACTGTCTGTTTCTGTTCTTCGTTTTCTTCCACCTCAAGGATGAAAGCATCTACCACTTCCCTCTTTCATATTAGCCCTTGCTCTTCAGTGTTGCCTTTGAAGATTTAATCATTCAGATTTTCTTGATTAATCCTTTTTCATGTCCTTTCATGGTAAATAATTACAGAGTGTGATACGTTCACTCGCTGGATAGAGGACAGCATGCAGATTTCTGATAGAGCCAAGTCCCCAGGTACCTTCATTAGCCTGATTATTCTGATCCAAACACACTCCATCAACCAGTTTACATGTAAATAGGTTAATTTTATTCCCACTCCTTACTCACTCTGCCGGCACGCTGTGTTTAAAAGATGAGATCTCAACAAATGTTTTCTGTTTTATTCAGTCTCTACCCTTTACTGTAAAATGTTTAATTTGCACACTAAAGAGGCTGTTAGGTTTTCCAAGCATATTGTGTTTATCAGATGACTGATCTTCAATCACTCATCAAGTGCAGAAAGGCCAAGCAGTGAAGGATCATGACATGTCTTTCTTTTTCCACTACAGTATTACCAGAAGGCCTCAGTCAGACGTCACAGTCACAGCAGGTTGTCTAATGGGGACACCTAGTGGCCAACTACTCATTTCTCATCCAACTTGTGATTTTATTTCAGTAATACAACGTTCACCACTTGGCGGCAGTGCAATTCTACTCTCCTCATTTAAGTGTCAGCACTAACAAATGTTATGTCATGATAGCCAAAGGCCCAAAGCACTCCTCATGGGCATAGACAGAACAGGATACTACTTTTTCCTGAACTTTTCTTGAATTTAAATTGAATTAAGATGTTTATTGGTGCCTGAGTGAGTCTTTAGCACCATCATGCTTTGTTGTGGACTAAGTGCACAATAGCTGCATGCTGTTGTGCCGCAGAAGAGATGATGAGCTCCTGCCCCGACTGCCCCTCTCCCCTCAGGATTAGTGAGTTAATGCAACCATTCAGACACTGAGCTCCGATCAGCTGCTTAATACTGTTTTATCCCAAATAACACAACCATGCACGCAGGACGTGTGCTGTGTGTTTCACAAGCGTACACTGCACACGCATAAACATACCTACTCTATCCAAAATACACTTTATATACAGTATATATATATAAAATGTAGTTGACTTGCAGACAATATTTAGACAGTAGAAATCTGCAATATGAACAAAAATGTGGTAATGCTTTGTTTTACGGGTTTGTAATTCCCAATAATTTTCTAGAACCTTACCAGAGTTAAGCGACTAAAGATTATACGAAAAACATGAATTTCCTTGACAGAACTGCTCTATTTAAACCCAAGTAAATACTAATTTATTATTGGAAACTTTATTTTTGATGCATGGCTGTAGACAAATTTAACATTTGTGTATACTCAGCTGACCTGTGCACTGACTTAAAGACTTGGTTACATTTGCAATAAATTATTTAGAATTTTATTATTATTTATTATATAATTTTATGATTTAGTACCACATTACCAGGAAACTACTTTTAAAAAATTGCTGACCCGTAAAATAAGACATTACCAAAATGTTCCTTTGACCATGAAAGTGCCTCGCTGAGATTAAAAATGTCTTTTACAGAAGTGTCCCGGCTGAGATAGTAGTAACACATGAGACATCTCTGCTTCCGTCATGGGCTCATTTAGGTCATCTAGAATCACAGTCAGAGGGGTCAAAGGTCACAAAGGCCGAACTCAGCCCTTTGTCGGACTTGGGTGAAAAAGTGGCCTTTTCAAATGACAAATCTTTTTCTCCCCTAAGACATTGGTCTATCGACGGTCTATCATCTATCATTTGGATAAATAAGGAATATCCCACATATCCAGTGTCAGATGTCCTGTCTGAGGATAGCCTGTGCCTTCTGAGAGCAGAGAGATGTTTTGTTATTCATCCTGCCCTTCAAAGTTAGTCCCTGGTTTCCCTGGATAGTAGTGCAAATGCACTATAAACACTGGAGAGTTTCAGTGAGCTTATGCACATCTCACTGACCCTACACACACACACACACACACACACACACACACACACACACACACAGGCTTATACTAATCCTTGTGAAAACAAAGTGATATATTTCTCCCAGCGCAGGTCAAGCATGGGATGTTCATCAGTGTGTTTATCAGGATTATAAGCATTTCATCCATAATATAACCACCAACATCATACTTACCAAACACTCACTGTTCTAAATGGAAAGCTGCGGTGAACATTGTGCAGAAACAAAGAGGAAGATGAGTAGACCAGCATAAAGATGATTCAACTGGCGACCATGACTCTTTCAGACCATTCCCACCAGTGAGCCATGACCCACTTTGCCCTTGTGACCCCCTCTAGCTGACCTCTCAGTGGGTGGCCCTCACACTGACCAGCCTGCACCATGAATCAACAGAAGTGGCTGCTCTTTGATCAGATCTTTGTTATTTTTTTTCCATTGTCTTCTTCACTTTGACAGTACATTTCAGGCCGATATTTTTCTACTCAGTCAGTTGCTCTTTTGTGCTCATTGCTTTAATTTAATGTTTCTCCATTACTTTTCAATCATCACATTCACTCCTGCTTCTCCTTTAAAAAAAAAATCAAAGTCAGGCAACCCTGTAAATCTTGATATAGATATTACAAATGTGTATGTTCCTGAATGTACGTACAGTATATATGAAAGGTCAATGTTATACATGTACAGACATGTTTATTACATATGTGAGTGTTAAATTGTGGCCTGAGTGAATGTCAGGACAGGATTATGCCGTCCCAGTGTCAGTGAAGAAGAAACTACATGGCCAAGCAGCCATGTTAATCATACAGCTTTATCTTACAATCCTGCCTCGCACATCCCGCCTTTCATTAAAAGACATCCAAAGGATTAGTGAAGCTAAACCACCGAGATGTGGGGAGAAAAATTAGAAATAAAGTCACAGCTAAACAGGATCCCTCGCTCTGCTGATGGTCATGCTGAATTAATAGTGTCATGAGACAAACAGTGGAAGAATATCTATCTATCTATCTATGTCTGCACAAAAAAACACAAAATCCACTGGCTGATTGATTTTTTTTATATTTTAATAACTTCACATTTTCCAAAAGACAACAGAAGTGAAAAAAGAAAAAGAAAAATGACATGGTATCCAATGCAAGTTTGTTGGAAATGACATATTCATTTTGATAATATTAACCTGAGGATGACGTTTTTGGTTCTTCACCTTGATCCATGTTTAATGAAAAACATTTTCTGTACCTTCTGTAGACAACAGGTTGCAAAGATCAGCTACATAGCGCTATGAAATCTACCTCTGAAATATGTTTTGAGTGCAAAACATGAAATACAGTAATAAACAACAAAAGAAAATGACACAAAAGTAATATAAGAATTGAACTATCAGTCTAATTAGCAAAAAAGGAAAAAGAAGCCTTCACAAATATGTACAAAAGGAAAACCAGATACACACCTGCACATCAGAACAAAATCAATAAACACTGTATTAAATTAGAGAATAAATAAAAATACTTAAAATTTATGTTGAATATCTGATGTTACCAAAGCTAAATTATAAGTGATTATATCACAGTAACAGGACATCTGTTCAAAATGGCCAAAGCAACATTTCCTGTTAGGACCCCCCCAAGGTCTTATTTGGTAATCAGTGTTTTAAGAAAATATTTTGGTTTAAATCAAGTATTTTCAAATTTTAACAATGTTCAGCCGTGCACCACACATGTAAACAAACCATTTTTATTCTACAGTTTCTCTACGAGCAGACTGTCTTCTGAGAGAGACCGGTCCTTCAGTCAGTGTCAGTCAGTGTTCATGAAGGATTAAAGAGCAAAGACGATCAGTCAAGTTTATTGATAGCTGAATCAGAATTGACCCTCCTGATCCATCTTAGTCTCTGTAGACGGAGGTTATCTGTCGTGGGGGCACGTGCTGTGGATGGTAGGAGTCGTATGGCCCTTCTAAGTGTACGTCATAGCTGGTCTGAGTCTGATATAGGCCCTGGTCCACAGGAGAGGGGGAGTAGTGGTGTGGGGGTCGGTAGTGGGGTGAAGGCTCCTGTTTGGGCACCAGGTTACTGCTGATGCTCAGAGGTGGTGTAGGGGGGCCGTCGTATGGAGGGGTGCCCACACCGCCTCCATTATACTCATTTGGCGAGTGATTCTCGTACACTCCTCCTTTCATCGCCCTCAGGTGAAGCAGGTGAGCAGAGTCAAAAGTGCCATAGGGCGGGCTTGGCAGGCCCGGAGAGGAATAGCTCACCATGCCACTGAGAGGAGCAGGTGCTGCCTGCACTCTGTGTCTGTCCTCAGGCCTCATCCCAGCACCAGAAACTGGTCCAAGCTGCAAGCAGCCAGCCACCAGGTTGCTGGTGGGCTGTGAGAGGCCTTTACACAGTGTCTCCATGAAGGCCCTGCTCTCTGTGGAAAGGCCCCCCTCCAGGGCCTCAGACAGAGCGCAGATGTAGTTGCGGGCCAGCCGTAATGTCTCGATCTTGGACAGTTTCTGTGTTTTGGAGTGACATGGCATGATGGTGCGCAGGTTTTCCAGTGCATCATTTAGACCGTGCATACGTGAACGCTCCCTGGCATTAGCCTTTACACGCCTCACACGGAATCGCTCTTGCCGGGCCTTCGTCATACGCTTTTTCTTGGGCCCTCGCCGTTTGGACTCGTTTTCATCCTCTTGTCCCTCCTCCTCCTCATCCTCCTCCTCGTCTTCCTGTGCATCCTCACTCCCCATCTCCCTGTCCTGTTGGTTTACGCCACCTGCTCTGTAGTGGTGTGATGAGACTGATGCATCTCCATCAGGTGAGCTCATGTCTCCGTCCATCCACTGCAGAGGGCTGACGACCTCCTCTCCCTCGCCTTGTCTCACATATGGCTTAATCATCATGGTACTCTAGGAACAAGAAAACACCTTTGTCAAACACGTGCTGAAAATTGTTTCAATCATTACTACACGTGCAACCACAGCAGAAGAATGGCAGTGTTCAAAAGTAACTATTTACTGCAAGTAATGCTAAGTAAAACTAATAACTGCACTCAAGTACAACTTTGAGGTATTTGTACTTTTGCTTAGGCTAAGTATTTCTATTTTATGCTACTCCATTACTTAACAGAGGAATATATTGTTCTTTTACTCTCCTACTTGTTACTTTGTATATTTAGATTTTACATACAAAATGAGAAGTTTATAAAATTTGTATTGTTATACAGTGTGTTAAACTCAACCAGCTACAACCAAGTAATCATACATAAATATTGCATCCATGCTTTTACTTAAATAAAGGATCTGAATACTTTTTCCACCTCTGAAGAACCCCTGACAGCCTTTGTTTAGACTCAAAAACCTGCAGACTCTTCATAGTGTCATGCTCTAGCCAGTATGTAATGATACTTTGATTAGGTAGCCAACTATCACAATTTCAGGTTTACACCAGGCTAAAGTATTGGTAATATTCAGGTAGCTGTGCATAAATGAGTTTACTGAATATATGTAGTTTCTCTTCCCACGCGCGTTAGTGATAATGAATTATTACAAGGCAAAGGATCAGGACTGTAGCTTCAGCTGTGAGGCTACTGAGGTCAAGTCCTAGTTATTTCTTTCTGGGGATTTGTCTTTCTGACATCTTTGTTTTAGCAACAAACAGGACATTCACATATTACAATGAAAACCTTACACATAGTGGGTATTTTGTAGGTTTTATATATTTTAGTATTTTAAGACTGCTGAAATGGGATTACTTTGAGGGCAATGAAATATATAGTATTGTATTTGTATTTCTAGGCCTTCATGTCATATTGGGTTGTAAAATTTACAGGAAATATAATTTAACAGTTAAAGGAATAAAAGTTTATTACGAATCTAAATAATAGGAACTTTAAGAATTCTTCTTTTTGTTGACTGATCACATTTTTCTGAGGAGTTTAACGGATGCATCAGGGGGGAAATTGGTATTTTAAAAAGGCTACAGTCCTGTAAAGGATGTAACCTGGAGCCAGTGAGTAGGCCTATACGTTTTAATTCACCAATGATAACCAACAGTAGCTAAATAACTTTTTTGTAAACCCTGACTGTCAGCAGTCCTCAAAATGTTTTAGCACCGAACAGTTCACTCCTGTCGCACTCCTCCGCCACAGGTGTGCTGACTGATTGACCGACACAGTGAAGAGATAACCTAAACAATAACTTTGTGGTAAGTGATGGCTATTTGAATTTGTATAAATGCATTATCTATTTTTATTCCTTTTCTCCCCTCTCTCAGGGTAATCCCATCCAACCTGTCAACTGGTAATGCCCCGGCGAGATAAAGTCACTGACAGGACTTCAATCTGGGGCATCGCAGGATTTTCTCCGCGGATGAAGAGACAACCATGGGATTAAATGAAAGATCGACGTCCCAGATCAGTGACAGGCGACTCAGATTGAATTGAAATCAGACATTTCCAAACGCAGAAATATTAATGCCTCGCCACAAATTGCGTGCTTGCTTGAGCTGCTATTTGCTAAATGTCGACTGAATAGGCTATATAATAATAAGCCTTTAATAGCCTATGCTACATATTTTTTTCCATTATAGGCTATTGATTGCTCGTTGACTTGGTGTTTTAGTTGGAAACCCTTGCGAATAGCCTACACAAAACGAGTCCTACAAATTCTTCCAGGCTACATATACATTGCTTAACTAGACACATTTATAAAACATACCAGTGCTGATGTGTCCCGGGACCTCCTCAGGAAGTTTGGTAGATGGTAGGCTATTTGTCTTCACAGTTTGGCCTTTCTGTCCACTGTCTAACAGTGGTGAAGTGTCTCAGTGTGGGTCACTCTGCGGGGGCTCTGGGTTTTAACCTCCACGTTAGCTCCTCCCACCACTCCCATCCAATTCCTGTTGACGCGCTTGAGCTCGCGCGTGGCCGGCCCGTGGCTCGAGCCCCCTGGAGCTCCGCTCGTAGACTCGCGCGTGTGTGTGTGTGTGTGTGTGTGTGTGTGTGTGTGTGTGTGTGTGTGTGTGTGGAGGGTCAGGGAGATGTGCATAAGCTCACTGAAACTTTCCAGACAGCAGGAGAGGCCCAGGCCTTTGTTGCTTTACGAGGGCGGCCGCCAAATCCGCAGTCGTTTGCATTGAACGGAGGAGAGACGCGCTCAGTCGGATGAGCCTAACTGTATGTGACAGCTTGAAGTTGCGTGTGAGCAGGTGTTTGCTCCATCCCCTCATCCAGCCATCTATCCCTCCACACTGCGGAGACAGGCTTTTGAACAAGTTCATTTTACCCAAGAGGCAGCTCTGACCAGACGGGGTAGGTTTGGTCACATAAGGTGCGCAGTTACAGCACTCTCTGACACTCATTAATGGCCTCCTCTCTCTGCAGCATGTAGGTCCATGACTTCTGCAGCTTAACCCACATTCAATGTTCTATTAGGACTTCTAGCAAGTACTCACATTTACTTGAGTAAAATTTGAAATATAGCCTACTCCATTAAAAGTAGGAGGTTCTGCATTAAGTAAAAGCACCATCAGCAATTGTAGTCTACTTTAAGCAGCCTATCAAAAGTAGCCTATACTTATTACTTGCTTTCATACTGTTATGTTATTATTTCGTGATTTTTATTGATTATTGATATTTTTATGCAGCATTTAAAGTTGCAGCTGTTCAAGGGGAGCTTTTTTTTACAGCTTTATACTATATACTATCGCATCATATTTTATATAGGCTACTGATCTTAATGTCTGTATGTCTGAATCTGCAAAGTAATAGGCTATATAACACACAGAAAAATAAAGGTGCCATAGAACAACCATTTTTTGGTTCTACAATGAACCCTTTAGAATACGATTATTTGTTAACACTATAGCTGCCAAATATGGTGGCGTTAAAAGTGTAATATGTATCGCTGAAATATAGTGGAGTAGAAGTATAAAGTGACATAAAATGTAAATACTCAAGTTAAATGAGTAGCCTACTCCACCGATTAAGCATTGCACTAATATTGTCAGACTACAGAGGTAAGATCACTTCTTTCTAACTCCACAACCCCAGATTTCTTTCCCGTTTCAAACTTGTAGTCTTCAGCACCAACCAACGCTGACTCAAGTGACATCACTTGAGGCAATTTATCAGACTTCACGCAGCTCGCTCTGCAGGCACAAAAATGCTTTATACAACTTTTTTCATATATGCGTTAATAAATAATAAGTAATAAAAGACCTGTAAACAGACTTTGATGTCCAAAAACAGCGAAGTTCCACTTCAAGTACAAGTGCCTCAAAATAGTACTTAAGTGTAGTACTTATTTACATTCCACCACTGGTATTTTTCAGGCCAAAAGCTGTATGATGTATGGTGTAAGTTTTTTGATTTTCTTTTATTATCCTATAAGTTTGTTCTGAAAATTGAAAAACATTTAAAACGGTGGTAAAATCATCTTAATGTTTTACATATGCAGACTACCAAAAGTTACTTGTCAAAGGCTTCAAAGGCCTCTCAGATAACTTGATCATCAAATCAAACTTTAAACTTGCACATATCGATCAAATCATCAACTCCAACACATACAAATGAGTCACTCACAAAAACACACAAATTGTATCTGAGGCTTTGCTCTGAACAAGAAAGAAAAAAAAATCCTACACTTATGAAGTGACTCAAAAGGGACATGCTGTATGGAACTGAGGATTATTGTGTCTAAACAGCCCTAATTTATGATTTTTAGTAAAATAATTCCTAAATAGTCCTAATAGTCCTTCTAAATTTACAACCAAAAGGCTTGTGTCAGTGGTAGGACAATTTATATATATATATAACATTTTGAACCACACTAATGTTCTGTGACAAAGACGTGAACAACAACAGGGTACAGAGAGGCAGATAATTTGTATGATTTAGAAACTGAGCCCCACATGCTCTAACAGAGAGGCTTGAGGTATGTTACAAGGTATTCTGCACACCCAAACTATGCGCTTCTCATTCCCCGTTCATTCCTAGTCTGACCACCTTCCCCACTGCTCCTCCCTGTGGGTCTCTGCCTTTCCTATTCCACACCTGCAACCTGAAATGGGAATAGCAGAGCCGGGCCTCTTGCCTCCCCAGAGTGGGACTAGCAGGGGAATATAATAGCTGAGGCCTTGTGTCCCCATTGCAAACACTCATAACACTGTTCATGTTAGTAAAATAAATTTGAATTTGTATTTCATTTTGTTTTAGGGGTATGAGTTGCATCCCAACTTGTTAAATACATTTGTCATGACAAAACTGCTCTTGTTCCTTTATAATTTTTCTTTTCAGTTTGACCCACATACTGTATATCACCCAGTCTTTATGTTCCACAAGTGGTGCCCAAGGGTAAAACTGTATGTGTGCCATAATGTCCCCAGGTCCCTCAGTGCTGACCGCACATGATGAAGTCCTGCTGCAGATGGCCTTCTCTTAAACTCAGGCCTTCTCTGGCTCAGATGCTCATCTATTCTCCACTGGCTGCTCAGCTCGCTCAGCATGTTCACATTGCTCAGAGGACACTGCCTCACCTTTTCGAGGTATGTTCATGAGATGGGAATTGAGTTAATTATAATAAAAATATGAAGGACAGATAAAACTTCACTCCAGTAGACACACAAACATGACCTTCCCATGAATCCCCAGTGTATCTGTTTGTGACAGTGGGGGAAAATGGGCTTTGTCCATCTGTCATACTGGAAGTCCTCTGAGAGATGCCAATGTCACAGCATGAGGATCGTGTGCATGTTAGTGTGTGTGTGTGTGTGTGTGTGTGTGTGTGTGTGTGTGTTTTTGTATAGTTCATGTTTATGGAAGTGGATGGATTGCATATGCAGCAATCAAAAATCAAAATCCCTTTTCCTCCTACAAGATCAGCAGCCTTGAGAAGGTCAGTTTAGTGGATCAAGATTGTATCTCTCACTCTGCATATGTCTGAATCCACTTCAAATGACAATATGGTCATCAAATTGTTCGGAAAGCACACAAAAAACTCCAGAGAATGAATGTTGTTCTGTATTTCATGGTCCCCAATCAACTTTAGAAATGGCCGGCATCTAAGCCAGAAATTGAACCTCCCTCCAGCCCAGCACTGACCCTGGGGAGGCAGGGTTGATGTTGACCATGTGTCCTCCAACTAACCATCTCATTGATGGACCCCACTACTGGGTAAAATAGACACCCCCCTCTGCCTGAACCCCTAAACCCCCTTAACCCTTCCCTAAACCCTCTGTTGGCCCCCTGTTGTGCGTGCTCATTGGCTGACCGCCTTCAGGCGTCCCTTTTCCACGGGTCCATTGTCTGGCCCCGTAAGCAGCTTTGTTTCTGCATGTGCAGCTGGGCTAGCCCGCGCAGCCATTAGCCACAACACGCTAAAGGGAGAGCGGGATAATATAATTACAAAACAAAAGTCAGGTGGCTCACGAGATCTGCCAGGAGAAGCCCATTTGGGGGAGATGCGAGGACACGCTGGCGGGTGGCCAGCTATAATTCGATTATGAAGTTGTGTGAGTGACAAAAGAAACAATTGAATCTTTTTTTCTTTGCCCCACTGTGGTTTAATTTGATTCAACCGGGGCTTTAAAAAGAAGGCAGTGTGAAAAGATAGAAGATTTACTCTTCTAATTTCTAGAGTCATCAGCTCAGAAAATGTAATATGCTCTGACAGATATAGAGAGATAGAGAAATTCTTCCCTGGGCTAACTTTATTGTTGCTGCAACACTTTGACTGCATGTGAGGCCCAAGACAGATGAATTGCTGAAGGCCGCAGTTTTCCTGCGAACTGACTGGTCTTGTGCTCTTGTTTTGCATGAATGCACACAGACTGGTGGACAATGGGATCAGTGGCAGATCCATCTCCTGTAATACTTTCTTCAAACAGGGCTGCAAGTGTGTCCCCCTGTTCTGTCGGCAGACCAGGATTTATCCTGTTAGTCACCCTAGATGAGTGAAAGAGTAAAATCAACCCCCATCCCAGCTGGACACACACACACACACACACACACACACACACACACACACACACACACACACACACACACACACACACACACACACACACACACTGGGGAGTTACAAACAGCTTTATGGACAGCTGATAAGAACAGGTTTAGCTGGTGGCTACTGTTTGTAGCAGGTCAAGCAGAACAGGATCTGTTAATGTCTTTTTGTTTCTATAGTTCATACTGCAAAAGACTGCATTTTGTTTTTTGTTTTGCTGTTTTATAGGACAATAAGCAATTGTGTCAGATGCACACATGCTCTTACTACTGAAGGGTTGGTGTCAGTATTGTGCCTCTCAGGGTGTGTAAACGCCCATTTCTTGCCCCATTAGGCACAGTTTGATCATGCCCTTGGGAGAACACCACATTCTCTTGGTCTGTAAGACTGTTGACGAGAGGTTACACTGCAGATTAATCGACTGTCTGGTTTACTGTTTTATTTATGCAAGTGGATATGCATGTGTCAGAGTGGGCCACTTCTGAAAAGAAGTAATATGTGAAGATATATTCTTTTTTCCTTTTATTCCTGCTTTATAGAAACATTTTTGGAATGAAAATAAGCGGTTTTATATCACCACATATTTTTTTAACTTTGAAACAGACAAGTTTAATTAAATGTATGAATACCTCTCACTAAGAGAAGTGCTCCTGTTGGGAATATTATTATTCAGTTCATGAGTGTAATGAAATACAAGCAGACTCCTCCGTGAGTTGCTTATTATTTAGCAGATGGCAGCTTCAGTTCTTAGGGGTTGCAGGGAAGGCAGAGCCAATGTACTTCTTCCCATCACCATAGAAAGAGTTATCCCACGTGTACGTTTGGATAATAAGCTCCTTCCCTCCCAGGCTTAGACGACACCTGCGGATGAGAGACGATAAAACGATTTAAATCGGAAAAGATTTACATGCAAGAAAACATATGACATGTACTCACTGTTTTCCAGGGCGAGTAATGTAGCAGAGGCTGTATAAGGCAAAGTCAAATTCAGGGCTGCAGCCAATGACTGAAGAACCGACCTGCTTGTAGTAGCCCTCCCACATGAACTGCATCCCCATGACATCAGGGTAGGTAGCCCACTGAGAGCAGGTGAAGAAAGAAAGAGAGAAAATGAAGGGAGTGCTAAACATGTCACAGTTTAAATCAACATATTGAGGTCTGAATTGTGGATGCTTACAGGCCCATTGAAGCTGTGGCTGTAGTAGTTCAGCTGTCCTTTTTTCTCGAGAAGATAAAAGCGAATCCAGTTGTGGAAACCAGACACCTTTCCTCCCTTGACCTCTCCTAATACAGAATGTGTTTCTTAATAATCACAAAGCAAACCATCTATGGTGTTTGTAAGAAATCTGCTCTGTCCGAACCTGCAAAGATGTGTTCGAAGCCGCTGGAATCCATCTTCTTGTTGTTGCGGGAGTACAGACCAAACCACATCATCTTCAGGTCCTGAATGAACTCTTCTTCTGATGCATAGATGCCTTAAAATACAGAATAACATACACTTTAAACAAACTGTGAGGAAGAGACATAGAAAAAGACATGAGGCAAAGATATTGCTTGTGGTAAAAGGCAAACAACGTACTTTAAAGACCCTGCTAGATTGCTGCAATTTGAGTCACTTCTTCTCTGAGTCATAACTCAGTCGAGTCTAAACACACAGCCATGATAAACATATTTTTATATTCAGTGTGACTTAGACATTCTGAGGATTTAAGTATATCTTATGTCCATCATGGATACATGTTCATACATCCTCTTAGAAAAACTTATAACTGGAGAACTCATCCAGTTATAAGATCAGAATCATCACATTTTAAGTTTTCGTCAGCATACAATGATCCAGTGATAGTTGTCTTCACATCCATGTGTACACTGCAAACAGGAACTGCTAATAGCTAATTAGGCATACTTTTAATGGTGCCAATATTATGAAATGTAAATAAATCAAGGCAAAAAAAATTGGCTCAAATTGTAGCCCACAGCTTACTCACTAATTACATGGCAAAATTATACATCTCGTTTACATCTTTCAAAGCATTATGGGAACTGTAGTTGCAAAACTAAGAGCATGATTTTCCCCAAGTAAGATAAAGAATAAGAAGAGTGACAAAATGAATTAATATTAAATTTCTAAAATTTCTTCAACTTTTGGGGAACCCACAGTGTCAGACTTTAAATTCCTGTCTACTAGAACTCTTACTGTATTACCAGACCTCTATGTGAGTAGTGCTCAACCAGTGTCAGGATGTACTAATACATCTGGACCTAGTTACCTTTGGTGTAGAGAAAAGCAAACAGCTCTCTGCCCAGCTCAGTGTTGGACATGGTCTCCTTGAGGAAGACATCCTGCTCAGCCAGCTGCTGAGGACTGAAGTCCTCTGCCTGTCCAGTCATCCTGTCATAGTTGTCCAGCAGAGCCAGGAGAGCAGCGTAGGTGGGTCTGGAGAACAGAGCCTCCTCATTCAGGTATTGGAACAAGCTGGAAGCACAAAAACACAAAAAATTACACAGAAAAAGGGGTAAATACTGTATATCAAGATCAAAAAGAAGAGGAGCCGATGATAGAGGGATGTGCTAATAACATCGTCTTCTCACGGTGCAGAGGCGAGATCATCTTTGGAGCTCGTCTGAGAGTCTGGCACCAGAGCCTGAGGATCAATGACCAACTCTGAGGCTGAAGCCTTGTTTGAATCCAGAGCATAGAGCGTCTCAGAGAGAGCCTTGATCTCAGCATCAGTGATCACACTACCTCCACCTCCTCCGTCACCTGCACAACATCACAAATACACACAAATCATGTCTTTATCATATTAGTGTTGTTAACGTAGAATAGTGATTTATGCATTTCTGTAGGCCTAGCACATGTGGTACTACCACTGGTGGAAAGTTATTAAGCGCATTTACTTTAGTACTTACGTACAGATTTGAGGTACTTTACTTGATTACTTCCATTTTATGTTACTTTATGCTTTTAATCTACAACATTACAGAGGAAAAAAACTCTACGTTTTACTTACACTACACTACATTTATTTTATATCTATGAGTTCCTTTTCAGATTAAGATTTGACATAAATTACAAACAGACCGTATAATCAATAAATCAATCAAATAGAAAAAAATAAAATACTATTAACAGATATAATAGATTCTTATATATGTATTATTAAACATCCCTACAGTATATAAAATAAATAGTTTGACTGAGCTCCACCTCGAGCAGCTACAACATTAAAATGCTGTTTAAATCAGTAATGATAATGTGAGTCTGAAAGGGGTCCTTCTTCATAATGAGTACTTTTGCTTTTCATACTTCAAGTCCTACATTTTGTTGGTAATACTTCTGTATTTTCACTTGAGTAAAATGTTCAAACTAAGACTTGTAATGGAGTACATTTATATTTAAGTACTGCTACTTTTGTTTAAGTGAATGATCTGAATACTTCTTCCACCATTGGATATTAATGCTGTAGAAGGGAGCAGGTTAAGTTGAGGGAAGAGCAAATTGAATTTCTTTTTGCTTTCAGTGTGTTTTACAGCCCAACAGCGACACCGGCTGGTCAAATACTGAAAGAAGATTTAACCAGAGAGGTTGGCCACACAAGCCATCCGTGGTGGAAAAAGTATTCAGATCCTTTGTTTAGGCGAAAGTACTGATACCACAATGTAAAAATACTCCATTACCAGTAAAACTTCTTTATTTACAACACAACCTAATTAAAAATAAAGAAGTATTAACAACCAAATGTACTTAAAGTATCAAAAGTAAATATACTAGTTTTGCAACAAAAATATTCCCCTGTGATTGATATGTTGATATTACAATAAATTACATTATTAATACTGAAACATCAGCATTTTGCTGTTCTGGCTGGTCGTGGTGGGGCTAATTTTAACTACTTCATAAACAGTTAGGTAGTTTAGTCCAGTGGTTCCCAACCTAGGGATAGGGAACCTACAAAGAGTCACAAGATAAATATGAGGGGTCATGAGATGATTAATAGGAGATGAAGAAATAATAATAAAAATATGTCCTGATACATTTTTGGACTTTTCTCTAATCTTTGCTGATAATTCTAAGCCTCAAACGAATGAAGCAGTCTGAGAAGTTTAGAGGGAGAATCTCTTTTTGGTGGAATTGCTAACAACTCCTAGATATCTGGTTAAGGAAACTGATCTTCATTGCAGTACACAGGGCTGATTGTTTGACTGCTGACTGCTTAGAGTCAGTGTCTGTGGGAAAGTGACCAGGTGTCATAAGTAGATTAGCTTAACACAAACAGATAGAAGCTAGCTGACTGACAGTGGTGATATACTGCATGGCACGTGAGACAGCTACAGTAATGGTGACATGTGGTTGGTAGTAGAGTAAGACCTCTTTCTGCAGCGCTCCCTCTTCTCTCTGTTGCACGGGCAATGCATAATCAGAACAGCCAATAATCTGTCTCTGAAATGACCTGTGATTGACCGAAGTCTTACGCCATGGGCTAACATTTCCTCAAGCCTGAATACTAAAGACCACTTGAATTACAATATGATGAAAGATTATTATGGAATTTTTGACGCCAAAAATAAACTATATAAATTGTTAATATTTTAGCACTTTTATCCCAACCGTTTGGCCCACTTAATACTTATTAGTTATTTATTGTCTTTATCTCATCTATGGCAGAGGAAATCTTTAAGCGTATTTAAGTGCGGAAAATAAAGATGTCTATTCTCTCCTATACAATTTTATTCTATGATTAGTCATAAAATAAGCTTTTGTCACTTGCCTTTACATATTTCAGTGTAGTCAGAACAACAGTCTCCGTAGCGCTCACAGGACGGGTTACACTGACAGGAGAAACTATTGTCTGTTCCATAACCACACCGACCCTGACATGAGTCCAGGGTGTCTGAGAATCAACACAACAGATTGGTATCTTAATGACAATCCTATATGTAACTGCATGACATGGTTATATAAAGCTGTAACACTAGGTTATGGTGATAGAAAAAAATCTCTTACTGCTGTATCCCTGGTGGAAAAGGGTCACCCAAAGTGCAAGGACAGCAATGGCCTTCATCTTGGCTCAGCTGCAACCTGAAAACAAGGTGAACTGACTGTTAGCTTGGTTCACCTTTTATAGCAAGTTTCATGTGACCAATCCAAACGCAAAACTCACATTAACCCTGCCCATACTGTCAGTCAGGATGTCAATCACTTCATCGTGATCATGTCTCGTAGATCAAATGTGTCAGGTGTGACATTTTTACTTCTTAATTTTAAGCTATTGTTTATAATGGTAATGAGCATTTGTAAATTACCTCTTAACATAATTTTTTTTAAGTGTAACTTTCTCTCTGTATCTCTTCTCTGTGAAACTGCACACCTGCTTAGCACACAGGCGGTGCTTTAATGTTTTAAAATAAAACCATATCAAGGTGTGAGCTGTGATAACGCCATCTGAGATGTTACACAATTTTTTTTTTTGACAATGAATATCATTTCTGTTACATTAAAACTATGAGGCTATATGTCTCTTTTAGTCTATTGCATTTTAATGCTATATTGTCCAATACAAAATTACATTTATAAAATAAAAATACATTTACAAAGGATGAGCCTTTCTTATTTCTCCTGCCAGAGTAAGCAGATGCTGTATTTCACAGGGTTTATGCAAGATAGCTTAGAATACTCAAAATAGCTCACATGCTTCAGTGTCCCGGATCATGTTGGGGACACATACTCCCACTGCAAATACCAAACAGCAGACATGTAGGTCCTTTAAGTAATGTATAGAGTATACAATAAAATGTATAGCCTATTTATATTGTGAGCCTTTAAGATGGTTTTAAACAGAAATGACCAAATACTTTACAATTTAAAGCAATAAGAGGGAACTTATCAGTAGCATTTGTTTTTGGCTTTTATTGATAGGACAGATTAAGATAGGAAAGTAGGAGAAAGAGGGGGACGACATGCACCAAAGGGCCGCAGGTCGGAACCAAACCCTCGCCGCTGTGTCAAGGACTGAACCTCTGCACATGGGGCGCACGCTCAACCAGCTAACCAGGTCTCCTGTTAATTGTGATTTGAGGGGAACACATGCAAACTCCCCAAGGAAGGGCCCAAGAAGTAATACCACGTGAAAAATACTTTTAGAAGTACAAGTACAAGTCCTGCATTCAAAATATTACTTAGATAAAATCATTAGCATAAAAATATACTTAAAATAAGAGTAACCTACTGTCCTATTTTAGAATAATATATATTATATCACTGGATTACAATTAGTGTTGCTGCATTAACGTGTAAGCATCACGCATGTTGCAGCTGTTAAAGGTGGTGCTCATTTTAATTAGGCCTACTTCCTACTTCCAGATAGCTTTTGAAATTTCCCACTGGGATTAATTAAGTCTATCTAATACTTAAAAATATATCATAATTTATTAGTTGATTTATATGTATATCTGAATCGGCAAAGTAAATAGTAACTAAAGTTGCCAAATAAATGTATTGTGGAGTAAAAAGTACAATATTGGCTATATAATATAAATATTGCCAAGTAGCCTATAAAGAAATGGAAATAGCCTACTTAAGTAGCTCAGAATTGTACAATACTTAAGCAAATGTTCTTAGTTACATTCAACCACTGACAATATTAAAATGTAGCCTACTATAAAGTATCGTAAAGTATCTAAATAATGTAATGGGATCATATCTGAAAACTTTCACAGAGAGTGGGAGAGCAGGTTTTGGGGTATATGTGACTCAGCTGGATCTTAGGTCACTGGTTCAAGTCCCCATACAGACCAAAATATGGTGGTCGACTGGTAGCTGGAAAGGTGCCAGTTCACCTCCTGGGCACTGCCAAGGTGCTCTTGAGCAAGGCATCGAACCATTGACCGCTGCAGCCCCCTCACTCTGACATCTCTCCATTAGTGCATGTATACTGAGCATGTGTGTGTATTTCAGGCCTTTGTATAATGTGTATTCTAACAACAGAGTAAACATTTTTAATTTAATAATGTCCCTTGTGGAATTAATAAAAGTATTATTATTATAATTATTATTAAATGATATAGAAAAATCTGGGCGCCTGCAGCTCACCTAGTAGAGCGCGCGGCCCTTTGCTGCATGTCATTCCCCCTCTCTCTCCCCTTTCATATCAGAGCTGTCCGATCAAATAAAGGCCTAAAAATGCCCAAAAAATAATCTTAAAGAAAAAAAAAATAGCAAAATCCAGCCTAAAGAAAACAAAGATAGATATTAGCATATTATTGGGAAGAGTGGAACTTGAAGAAAAAATCAAACGGGATATTGAAAGGGAATGGCAGAGACTATGGGAAAATGAGACCAAAGGGAGACACCATTATTCTCTGCAACCACAGGTTAGGTTATATATGTATATATATATATATATATATATATATATATATATATATATATATATATATATATATATATATATATATATATATATATATAATGCAGAAAGCAATATTTGCTGTAAGAGCATTTTCAATTAAATCTTTATTGGGCAAAAATGACATGTTTGTTAAAGTGAGTTCCTGAGGATGGCAATAATACGCCTAGCAGCGTGTAAACTGCCATAATCTAAAGAAGAAGAAGTATCGTCAGGTCAAGACTAATACATTCATGGGTCAACCCATAAGACCATAGTATAGTATAAAGGATCTTTGACTATAGAAAGTATAAAGCAGGTCAAGACAGCTGCCTGAATGTGGCTTCGAAAACGCAACTGTACTCCCGCACTGTAGAAGGCGCTGCGCTGTAATAAGCAACTCTATGCAAAGTCTTTCCGTCCCTACCATAGACGGTATGGTCCCTACGCGGCTTCCGTACACATCGTGCATTTCAATGACATTCTGAGCTATCATAAGTCAGTTCACTTTTAGGAGGTGTAAATATGTCTTTAACCTTTTTATTCAGAACAATTACAAGAGACGTTGCAAAGGTGAGCACATTAAGCTTTACACTTAGTCATGTTTTTAACATTTTTCCTGAAGCTCGAGCTGTCAATAGCTGGTTTGTTAGTTAGTTAGCTTCCTTACTTTATCTGATTTGTGTTGCTAATTCAGTTGTATTTCATGTTTGGTTATATATCACTGTGGCTGGATATCTACTATATTTACTTAAAAATCGCATTTGTTGTGACAAAGTTTGTGGTGCACGATGCGACTCTCTACTAAAGACAGCCGCTGGACTATTTGAACTAACGTACTACCGTTACACGTCCTCCCATCTGTCATCCTCAGGTCAGCATTCGCCAGCATGTACAGTCGTTACACACAGGTTGTCAGCTTCTGGCAGCTGAAAAAGCCGTCCTGATGAAACTGCGGAAAAACACCGGCTACACTTTCATTAACTGCAAGAAAGCACTGGAGAAGTTTGATAACGACATAGCACAGGTAACCCCTCTCCTCTCTCAACCCCTATCTGCATTCACAATACAGGTGTGGTCCAACAATATATCTATATGGTGACTATTGAAACAACTAGCTGTGTGACTGTGTTATTTATGTAATTTGCCAACCCTTCAGGCAGAGACCTGGCTACATGAGCAGGCCCAGAAGGAGGGCTGGAGCAAAGCTAACAAGCTGGAGGGTCGCAAAGCCAAAGAGGGTCTGATTGGCCTCTTTATAGGAGATAAAGCTGCAGTTATGGTGGAGGTAAGACTAGGTCACTTTCCAGTTTGTTGGACATGATGTGGCATTCAGCAATATCTGTTGTCTTTCTTCTCGTCTGCTTGATGCAGGTTAACTGTGAGACAGACTTTGTCGCCCGCAACGAAAAGTTCCAACAGCTGGTTAAGGATGTGGCATTTGCCACTTTGGCTCACCACCAGAATAAAAGCCAGGCAGGATATGTGAAGGTAAAACCAAATACTGACTGCAGGAATTGCATTGGGAGAACTTCTCTGTTCACTACAGAGCTGGAAGCTGGACATAATTGTTGACAACAAGTACAACTACATTTTAGTGTGTTATAAACAATTTCTTCCATGTTTATATACTTCTTTTACATGCTAAGTGGGGAGTCTTACTGTATTTAAGACTACTGGAGGTCTATGCTGATAGGAAGGAATATATGACTGTGTACAGCTATATGTGTATGCAACACTGTTCACTCAGGATATCAGAACGCACCAGCCCTGTTTCCTTTGCTTTGCTTTGATTCTGGTAACATACTACATTGTTTTCAGAGTGTCCTGGTAGGTGATGAGTTAAACAAACTCAGTGTGACTGAAGGAGCTTCACTTTCTGACCGGGTGGCCCTCACAATAGGTCAGTAAGAAAATGTTCATTTTGTTCCTGAAGTGTTACTGCTCGGTTAATCTCTAAAACACTATTGTTTTCGTTTCAAACTCATGCCCCTCCTTGCTCCTTCTACCAGCATTTTCTTTAATTGCATGCTTTTGTTTCGAAACATAGCTGGGCAGAAACTTGTGCTTCTGGACATGTTATAACACAACGAGAGGCATGACCAAGTGGTTAAACAGAGTTATTGCAGGTTTAAAAATAGGCAATAGTTGAAAACACTTATAGTATCAATACTGATATTCTAACATTACATTTAAATCAAACATGCCATGTTGCATTAGAAATGTTCAAATTGTTGTCACTTAACAGCAAAAAAAAAAAGAAGAAGAAACAAAAATATCTTTGGATCTCACAAGAACTGTCAATACTTTATACTTGAGAAAGGAGGGTCAAAATGAACCATTCAGACCTCACAATTAATCATCTACATCTATGCAATAAGGTGTGTGTTGCTGAAATGAATTTATTGCACCATTCATTGATAAAACATGCTTTGCTCTTTCCTCTCAGGTCGCCTCGGTGAGAACATGTCAGTGAGGCGGGCGGTGGCAGTGGGTGTCCCCGCTGAGTGGCATATTGGCTCGTATGTACACGGTGGTGTGAGCGGCCAGACTGATGTGGCAATGGGTCGGTACGGCGCCCTGGTCGTATTTCAGGGTGGAAAGGAGGGAGAACGGGAAACTCTAGGACGTAAGCTGGGACAGCATATAGTGGGAGAGGCCCCTGTGTCTCTGGGCAACATGGATGACCTGCCTTGCGGTGAAAGTGAGACACGCCTACTGCCTCAGACCTTCCTGGGAGACCCCAGCAGGACTGTGGCACAGTTTCTCCTGGGTCAACAGGCTCGAGTGCTGGACTTTGTCCGATTTCAGTGTGGCGAGACAGCCAATGAAGAAGCAAAATGAAGGGAGGGAAATCATTGATCTAAAAGGATTCGTCATGTGTCTCTGTTAAATATGAAATGCAACTATTCAACATTCAGACAGTCACACAGTGTCATCATGAATTAAAAGCAGAATATGTAGGTCCATGAAATTACTAATTCAACAATAAAAAATAAAAAAATCTGGAAATCTTCGTCCATTTTAATGTGTATATGCTACTCATTATTCTAAATTATAAGATCTACATGAACATCCTCTTAATCAGGTAACTCACTGACATGAATCCACCTACTCATAATTTACATGCACGTTTCATGCTTTCTTAGTTCCTTTCATCCTAACGTGAGGTTAAATGGAAGAAAATGTTCATGTCTATTTGGGACTTGACTTTTTCCAGCCTGATGTGCAAAATTATTTTGAAGAAAACATAGCCATGAACCTTACCACTAGAAAATGTCAAAAACAGTTGTTCTTATTGTGAAAACAAGGTGGATACACACATTACAACACATAACTGGCTTTAACACCTTGTGTTTTTTTAGGGTTTTAAAAGGGTGTTATGTCCAAGGACTATGATGTAATCAGAGCTGTTGCTTTGTGTGAAAGGTGGTGAAGACTTAAGGGGTCCAACTTGTTTGGAACCTCATATACTTAGTAAAGTTAGCTGTTACCTCACAGTTTGAGCACACTTTGTTGTAATAGTACACTAGGGCATCTGTTGAATAACTAATAAAGTTATTTGTTTCATGTGCACAACAATTACAGTAAAGCAGTCGTTGTTGGCAATATGGCAATATTTATAAGTATTTATATGGACATGTATGCATGTATGTACAGTGCCAGTAAGTTTAATACCAGTATGTATAAAGTGACAGCCTCAGGTATTGCTTTTTACAGTAATAGTAGTAGTAATGGAATTGTAGTCTGTGGTTGAAGATTACATTTAGATTACCTGTGTTAAATCGTTGCTATGTGATTATTACAGGGCCCACACATGGAAATGACCCACAAAAAATACAGTTATTATTACAAGTTTTTTTATTAAGTACTATTTCATAAGTATTTTTTTTTATTTATTAGTAGGATAACCCCTTGAGATGAATCATCTCATTTTCGAGTAGGGTCCTTAAAGATTTTTAAACAGTAAATACAAAACACAAAATACATTCATACATACACACAGCACTCCCAAGCCTGACTGCTCCAACACCAACTGATTCCCCCCCATATACACACAAGTAAAAACACAGTAAATGTACATACATCCCAAATGTGCTGCTATTTATAGTAGATGCACAAACAGGAGCCAACACACAACAAATAAATAATAATAAAAAAAATCAACAAGAATTATTATTATTTAATCAGAAAAATAGAGGGTGTGGGTGGCATGTTGTAGCTGCACCACTGCAAAAGTGCGAGCAATGCAACTGTGAAATCGAGCCATATGATTGGCTGATGCTGTACAAGCTGCTGTGACATCATCAGTGATAGTCGGTGTCCTCCTAGAGAAGGTACGAGCCCCTCGCCCGTCATCCAACAACCACAAACAGACATGGTGAGTATATATATTGTTCCAGACTAATCTATCGAAATAGCTACTTTTAAAAGATTTGTGATAAATGAACGCGTTGTTCTTCATTGGAAGATTTTGAAAACATCTATACCAGTTAACGTTGAGCTGTAACATTAGCTGCGTATCTGTCCTGGCCTGCTTCACTGGCCGCTTTAACGTTAAGCCTTTAGCCACAATCCTTTACTTAACTGTAACGTGACGTTAGCATTAATGGAGGATTAACTTAAATAATTTGAATATCACACTAACCACAGTCTTCTGTTCCCCTTTGCCGTTTTAACCCTGTGTCCACCAGTCTGACTTCACAGAGGACCAGATCATGGGTGAGTTAACATCTGATTAGCAAAAGAGATTTCTTTATTTCATTTTTTTAATGGTTAAGGGTAGCCTATATTAACATATCATCGTCGTAATATTAGAAATAGCTTTATGAATTCCTCACTTTGACCCTGTAGCTCGACTGTTGTCTCTTCAAGCCTCTGGACCCCTTCAGGTAACTCTGACAGACTGGGATATATTAAACTAAACATTTTCTAACTGTGTGAGGTTCAGTGTTACTAACCTGCAAAAAAAGTAATCTATTGTAATTAAGCATGTTGGTGTTTTTGCATGCCGATCCCGAAATATACACTCTAAATGTCTGGCAGTCATAATAAAGACAGGTTGGGTTTAAGCATAGCAGTGGGGATCAGGGTGTTGGCCCAGGCTTCACTTCTCTGGCGTAATTAAAGGTGTGGCAAATGTCACTAAAACTATTGTTTTGTGGCACTTAAAGAGCAACAGTTTGTTAGAACACATACAACAGCTACTTAGTGGTGATGTTTAACATGACAGAAGTCTTGTCATAGTTGGAAACAATTTGTGCTTTTAAAGATAGTATTTGCTCCAACAACCCCCACTGCCACTGACAAGATCAGCCACAACTAAAATAGACCAATTCAACCTACTACATTATCGTTGCCTTCACTAACAGGTTGGTGTTGCGTAGACGATGAGAGGTTTTGTGGATTATGTGTTTAAAGTGTGTTTGCTTCCGATCCGATACCAAGTAATACCCTGACCAGAAAACCGATTATTAAAAGCTGCTAATGTACTCACACATGCACTGACTTCACTTCACAGTCTTACCCCCAACCCCTGGACTTTCTTCTACCCACCTACTGTGCAATATTTAATGTTTTAATACTTTTGATAACACTGATAATTCTGTGCAATTTCATTACTGTGCCATATAGGCCTGTCACGATAACAAATTTTGCTGGACGATAAATTGTCCCAGAAATGATTGCGATAAACGATAATATTGTCGTTCTGAGACCATTTTCATCTAATATAATGATAATGGCATAATAATGCAGGTGCACCTTTTCAAAGAGCAATACACTTTTATTTCTAAAGAATATTTAACACTGGAACTGTAAGACATTTTAAATATCCACAATATGTCTTTGATCTCCTTTAGTATGTCGTCTTTCACGCTGTTGTACAGTTGTGGAATTGCCGTTTGTGACACGTATGTTCTCCCAGGTAATTCATACTGGCTGTCAAATGTTTGCGGCATTTGTCGAGTGTGCGATAGACTACAGACTCTGTACTACATTTAACAATTATTTATTAAACACTAAATATTACATTTAAATAATATATAATTAATAAATTATATCTATATCTATGTGGCTATCTGCCACATGGCGAGTAAATGTTGTATCAAAATAGTTCTGTTTTTCAGTCTTCATTTTGGCGAAGGTGCAGCTACTTTCTTCTGCTCCTCTGCTGTCTGCAGGTCGCAGCTTCGCGGGGACGGGCCGACACCCACACCCACACCCACACCCACACACACACCCACACACACCCACACACACACACACACACCCACACACCCACACACATACACAAACACTGGCGCACACACCAGACGCCAGCCACCACGTCACTTCTGTTTACTGATAGCTATTGTTTACCTCAGGCTAATTAATTAGCTAGTAAGTGGCGATTTTTGGCAGCCAGCCTTCCAAAAGAAAGCACAATGAAATGAAATAACCGATCATTAACCATTGACCGACAAGCAGGTAACTCTCAGTCTCAGTTCACCGTCTGGGAGCCTCTGACACACTTTCCGCACTCCGTATCCACGGACAACTGTAGGCTTGTACCGGTTAATGTTCTGTGCATTGTCGGACACATGCAGCCACTTTCCTGAAACCGCTTGCGAGATTGACAAGTCCACAGCGGCGCGTATGTCCGAGCCTGTCTCCACCTGCAGGTTGTCAACTGTGTGCTTTGGAATGAAAGGAAGAAAACAGGATGCCGAGTAACACGGCGGATATCGCTCATATACTTTTATTTTATTTTTTTGACGGCGCCTTAACTGCAAAGTGCTGCGGGAAACCCTGCTCCAACAACTAGCGTTTTCTCTGTCTCTCTCTCTCCGCCAGGAGTCCCGCCTCCCCCCCACACAAAGACCATGCGACTGACAAGAGGGTTCACTCCCACTCTAAGGAACCGAGAGTGGTCATCCAGTCTCTTTGGTAGAGAGAGAGAGACAAGGAAAACAAACAAGCATGCAAATGGAAATTATTGCGGCCGGAAAAATTATCGAGCTCATTTTTTTATCTTAAATCTTTTATCTTAATTGATTTATTGACTATCGCGACAGGCCTAGTGCCATATCATTTCACAATGCGTATCACACTGTATACAAACCATATTTATCTTTCATCATTTTTATATATGTATATAGCGTCTCAGAACTGTGCACCTTGCACCCCCCCTTTTCTTTTGCACTCCTTATTTTATTCCATGTTGTTACATTTCTCTTACGTATATGTTGACACTGGAAAAGGAGTTGCTTCAATCTCGTTGTACATGGGTATAATGACAATAAAAGGCATTCTATTCTATGTACCGTCTGGTACGGAAGAGCGATTATGTGTCATCATTTATGAGGTAAATTGATCATCAATAGGCCCCAGTATATAAGTACTGTGTTTATGTTTTTGTTACGTTCATGTTCCCAGAACAGTGTCAGCTGATAGGAAACCTCCCTACGCAGCAGTGTTGGGAACTGCTCCTGCCATGAAAATGCAAAAACTTAATTTGTGTCGAATGTCAGAACAGTGGTATCAGCTGTTCTTCTACACAAACAACTTTATTCAATGAAATTACACATGTACAGTAGTAGCTGTATCTCCCTTTGGTGTTATACATATGTGTTTGCTTGTGTCTCCAACGTTTGTGAGTTATGTTTATTAATTTACTTTATAGCTAGATCTAAGTTCTACCTCTCTGTCTCCATATTAGAATTCAAGGAGGCCTTCCTTTTGTTTGACCGGACGGGTGAGGGGAAGATCACCTACAGCCAGTGTGGTGATGTTATGCGGGCCCTCGGACAGAACCCTGTCAATGCTGAGGTGCTCAAGGTCCTGGGAAACCCCAAGTTAGAAGGCAAGTCTCTGATTCACCAGCTACAACTAAAAATAGACCAATTCAACCTACTACATTATCGTTGCCTTGGCTAACAGTTAGGTTGGGTGTTGTGTGTACAATTCCTCATTGCAGCCTCAGAGAATCAGTATGTGCTGAACTGCTGTTTTTGGCTTGTTTGGGATACAGATACAGTATGAGCATACAGAGCATTTCTTTTAATATTGATGACCCATAAAAGCCTTACTCCAAGTTCACTCCACAAATAAGTCCTCCTCTGTTCTTAATGAACTCTGTAAGGTCCTCTGAGATGGTGCTCTAATGTTGACAGTAATTAGTATGTATAGAGGTGTGTGCTATGTGCAAAGGTGGTACTATTTGTATATTTCAAATCAATGAAAATATGAGGTTTGTGCAAACCATGATATAATTAATAAATGAACATTTAGCCTAAAGCTGTGATATTGTAAAAAATGCATTTTACAGTTCCATTGTTTGGCTCTGCTGGGAATAAAGAGAGGCTCTCTGAATTCTGTGTAAGCTTACTGAAATCCATACAAATCTCCCAATTTCTTAACAGTTCTAGAGGTGTTTAAAATAAAACCTTTTTTGTTGTTTGACCTGCAGAGATGAACTACAAGATGCTGGATTTTGAACAGTTCCTGCCCATGCTTCAGGCCATTGCTAAGAACAAGGACCAGGGCTCCTTTGAGGATATTGTAGAGGGTCTGCGTGTCTTTGACAAGGAGGGAAACGGCACAGTGATGGGAGCAGAGCTGCGTCATGTTCTCACTACACTAGGTAAGTCAACAAAACCCAGCAAAACACTAAGAAGATTTGTCATTATTAATCCTTATCTAGCTGAGCTGGCCTATCTCTGTCTTCTTGTCATGCAAAGTAAAATCCCTTCAGGCACTTATCTTTGTCAAGAACAATGTTAAGCAGTGTGCTGTCTCTTTTTCTTTATTGCGTCTTGGAATACATAGTATTTCTCGAATGTAGAGAAAAAGAAAAAATCCAAGGCACTCTTCTTCAAAATTACTTAAAAAGCCTTTATTTTACAGGCTGTTTCATGATAGAAAATTGAAAAGACATTGGGAGAAGGAACACACGCGTAGCGGCACTGTCCTTTCTTGTGACCATTTTCTCTGTATATAATTGTTTGGGTTTAACTTGTAATATTTGTGTGCAGTGACTCTCTCTGTATGTGGATTTTTACTATGTATAGCCACTTAGTGAACTGTTTCTTGTTTTTTGTGTTTTTGTTCTTTTGTATGTGAACATTTACAGCCTAGTGGATTGTTTTGGCATGTTTTCAAGTGGTTACTCACCATGTCACTCAGGTGTTTTCAATTAGCCTATACAAAAGGGGATATTGTTTGTCTGGGAAGCACACCCTGAAGAAGGCTGTCAGTGCCGCTACGCGTGGGTTGCTTCTCCCAATGTCTTTTAAATTTTCTGTCATGAAATAGCCAGTAAAATAAAGGCTTTTTAAGTAATTTTGAAGAAGAGTGCCTTGGATTTTTTCATTTTCTCTACATTCAATTGAATTCCTGACCCCAAAGAGCACCTTCAAGCGTTTGATTGAACTTCCTGAGCACCCTGGACTTTTTTGTCTTTCCAACATAGTATTTCTTCTTTGTTTTCTTCCAGGTGAAAAAATGACAGAGGAGGAGGTGGAGACTCTTTTAGCGGGACATGAAGATGCCAATGGCTGCATTAATTATGAAGGTAAAACTGCACAGATGCACTCAGATGACTCTATCAGGTCCTATACAGTACAATGTGCCTCATGAAAATATGCAACACTACTGTTGTGGATGTATAAAACAACAAGCGTCATTGTGTCTTAGTGTCACTACGCGCTGTGGAGGAGAGTCTGGCTAGTCCACACAACATTCAGGGATGGGAGAAAAACGTGCTCTGGTTTATTGGCATTTCTTTTAACCAATCACAATCGTCTTGGGCAGTGCTAAATGCCGAGTGGAGCCATGATGCCTCTGCAAAATAGCCTCGGGAAGGAACTTGTTTTGGTGGAACGTTCAAAGGTTGTTTTAGTTGTGCGAGAGAAAACTCAGATTGGACAGATAGTCTAGCTAGCTGTCTGGATTTACCCTGTAGAGATCTGAGGAGCAGTTAACCATAGTCCTCATAAATCGACCAGAGTTTAAAATTAAAACACAAAGAAAGCGGAAGGTAACGGACATCCGAAAACGGACATCTGAAAAGAGTGACATCCGGCGGAATTTCCGGCGGAATTTCCGGCAGAACAAGAGCAATCCCAGAAGTGGAACGTCGTGGATATAGACTACATGCTTGCTGACTCTGTGTTCCCGCCTCACAGCCTTTGTCCACTACATCATGTCCGGCTGAAACAAGGGTATGAGCAAACCCCTGAAAGCTCTCTGCAGCGCTGATCTCCTGACTCCGATGGAGGAACAGCTCACCGCTGCACAGTGGCCTTGCATTCATCTAGGTAGTGAGTGAAGAAGAGAGACCTGCATTGGGAGTGCAGTGTAGCAGTTATAGTAACTTTCTTATAACCAAAAGATGTTTGGTTTAGTTCAACAACAGCTGTGTAAGTGAGCTAGAGTAATTCACCCATGGCATCCTACTAAAAGTGACAGCCAAACGAATAAAAGAAAATATAATACCATAACCAGAACAGTAAATGGACACAACTTTCTTCATTCTTTCAAAAATGTAGCCCCTGCAATTAAAAAACATTCATCATAGCTTATGCTGTGGCTTCAAAGAATTGGTGGTGTTTTCCGATCTTTAATTTCCGGACTTGTCATCCTTTAACCTTTCTCTTCTCTTTGGCCCCATCCCTGCATATTTCTATTCGGCTCCCATGATCCACAGTGGCAGGGGACACTGGGTGTACAAAAAGTGAAACAGTGAAAATACAATCAACTAAAATTCTGCAAAAAAGAAAAGTTGTTAAAAAAGGCTGATTATGTCTTCAATGTTCTTCATTTGCCCTGCTGCCAGCTATGTGACCATGCTACACGTTTATATTTATGTCTGAATGTATTTGTTTTCTTTCAAGATCTCTGACCTCCTGTTCGTCCCTTCTTTTTTCCCAGTTGCTTTTCATTCATTAATATTGTACATCAGGCCACATCTGATAATCCTAAAACGTTTCAGGTTTTTAGTCCTCTTTGCTGGCAATGAGAGAGCTTGTATCCCCGAAGACAGATGTTGTTTGTGAAGTTTGCTCCTGCTTTTGTCTGACTTTCTTCAGGTTTGATGTTGTGTTTCTCCTCCTCTGTGTCTTGACAGAACTCGTCCGGATGGTGATGAGCGGTTGAGGATTTCAGAAGCACACTTCCAATTTTACTCCTGAATGTTTTTGTATTGTTTGTCTTGTCTTGTCCTCCATCCACATCATCCTACCTCCAACAAGTCTTTTCTTTTCTTTTTTTGACATCTTTATTTTATTTCAAAAGTGCCTTTTCTGGCTAATGTGAAGAAACCCTTTCATCTCATTTTCCAAACATTATCATTATTCAGGTACAATCAGCAGTAAGGTTCCCTGAATGATTTCACCTGATTTCACCCCTTTGTTGATCAACCCAACAGTCTTGTTGTCAAAAGCTTTTTGATTTTGTTTGGCTAGATATGACAATGTGACATGTTAAATCTAACAGTATTGAATAAAACCCTGGTTTCCAGGATTCAGCCTGTGAGTCTTCTTGGATCAAATATTTCTTTATAGGTTATAGATATTACACATTTTTAGTCTCATTACAAGACAGTGTTAGAATATATATTATAAATATAATGCAGGTGCACCTTTTCAAAGTAAATATAAAAATATAAATATTTATTTGAAAAATATCAGAAAATCAGTGAAATCTTACAAAATGCCATTAGAAAGTCTGGGCAATATTAATTAGATATCTAAGAAATAGAAAAATATCAGTACCAGTAAAATATCCTAAAAGTATTGACTGACGTGTAATGCAAAAAATATAGATTACATTTTCATTATAATAATCATGAACTATATGAACAAGTGACATGCGATGCAATGTGCTTTATATCAAAGGGAAATTGCATCTATGAGAAAATAGAACAGACCAGACTTTATACAACAAAAATTGAGGATGATTTATTATATAGAATAAAAAATAATAAAATTTGCATGGTTCTCATCAGCAGTTGGAAATTGTTCAGTTGCCATGGAGTTATCGATGTTCAAACTTTGCAAGACTCCTAGCACCTATAGGACCTTGATTTTAGTCAAAAGCTCAAAAACAAGTAAGTGGACCTTGAGTCCGGATTGTTTTGTGAACCGTTTTCTTTTTTTTTTAAACTGTCATTTTAAAAGAAAGTTCCATTTTGAATATTTAAATCAGCAATAAATACAGGAAGTGTACGTTGGGCCTCGGTGAGAGTGAACCAAAACTGGTCTGTTCTATTGAAGCGTCCCAGTAAGTCATGACAGTGAGCCCTCATACTGTACACAATACCAGGACACTGAAACTGAAGCAGCTAAATAGAATTCAGCTATCATTCATTTTAATATTTACACCAGTGCTTTTCCTACTGTGACATGTCAAAATGACTTCTGTGTTGCCTTTAAAGGTCCTATGACATGCTGCTTTTTGGATGCTTTTATATAGTCCTTAGTGGTCCCCTAATACTGTATCTGAAGTCTCTTTCCCAAAATTCAGCCTTGGTGCAGAATTACAGCCACTAGAGCCAGTCCCACAATGAGCTTTTCTTAGGATGTGACATATATCTTTAAATCTCTCTTCTTCAGCATCCTGACAAACATTTATTAATTTGTACATTACCTCATGTGTGGTTCTTTTTTGTGTTACCAGTCTGTGAAGTTGCTTACAAAAAAAACAAACCACTCCACACAATGACATCCTCATCACATCTTTATTTTTTTCCCAAACATTTTGTAATCAAAACCTGAACCTTTTGTTTTACCTTTTTTCTAATACAAACTGCCAGAGTAACCGTCAGCACAAATGTGATGATTTATTGAGGAAAAATTGATTTCTACTGTATAATAATCAATGCAATTGCTGCTACCTTCAGCATAGTGAAAAACATACAGAAACTGAACATACACTTATTTCATATCACAAAATCCACACAATGTAGTAATAACACAGATAAAATAAGTCCATATATGCTCACAGCTGTGGTGAGGTCTGCAATACTGGCTTGAAGGACATTAACTGTAAAGTTTCACCTTCTGACTGGATTATATTTCATGACACTGACGTGGCGTGTCGTGTGCAGAACGAAGCCAGTTTTTTTTTTTTTTTTTTAATTCTTCAAACTTTGTGACACGACAAATGGCACTGGAAATAAAACTGAACGGTAATGTGGTTTACAGATCCTAATGGCATGCGTTCACATACACACATGCTCACAGTCACATCTCAAGACGGATCCAACAGACCTGCCTGATTCATACACAACAGTGGAGAGGGTAAATATAGGCTACAAAGGTAATAATATACAGTTACAATGTTGACATATCAAAGAAAGAAGATGAAAAAATGGACAGTAAAAAATATAAAACTTGATAGGATAAAAAGTGAGGATATTGTTGCAGATATTAAGGACACAATTCTCCATTGTCAGCTGTTTAAGGTGCAAGCTCCCTTGTTTTTTTGACAGCATTCACATTTCTTCCATGTGTAACTTGAAATGCACCAGCAAAAACAAGCTGCTAAAAAAATCCTCTTAATTTCCCAAGCAACCACAATAAAACTCACTGAATAAATGCGAGATAAACATGATTATAAAAACATTTTGGTTTAGCAATAAACACAAAGTCAAATTATGAAACAAAAAAAAAACACTTATCCGGTCACTGTTAGAATTATTATTCCCAGACTTTCAGTCTTTTGAACAAAACTACATTCCTCACAAAACTACAACCTGGATGTTTTGAGTTAATCCAGATTTGAAAAACATGAAGGTCATCGCTGACATGTTTTTCTCTAAGTGCTGTTGAAAGGAAGGACATTATTAGAGAGGTCTTTTCGGGATGATGATCTAATGCTGTCAGTACTTTCAAATAGTATCATTACAGGCCAACACAAGGTGCGTTTGTAACAGAAAATCCAGTTTACAGTACATTGTCTCAAACTGCATCCGAACCAACTTAATTTCCAACTGGCTTTCAATTTGTTTTCATTCATTGCAGACGATTCTCTGGAGAGACATTGAGGCCAGACCCTGTCGAGTGACCGTTTGTCCATGTAATACAAAAAAAAAAATAGAGAGGAAAAAGTAACATTCCCAATCAAGTTTCCAAAAACTTCAGCATGAAAAAGTATTTAAGACAACAAAAGGACGATATAAGTGCTAATGTTCAATTTCATGGATGCTTCAAGTCTTTCAATGAGTTGGGAAACATGTTAAAAGTGCATTTTTGTCTTACATATATTTGAATTAGTACCTACAGTACAAGGGGGAAACTCTGGAGAGACAGTAAAGCACGGGACTTCACAAGCTGTGACAAACTGTTGCAGAAAAAATAAATGCAACAATTTCCAAAACACTGAAAACACAAGATGAGTCTTTTCTCTTCTTCTCCTTGAGTGGCAGCATGTTGGTTAAGACCCTCTTAGTTCACCAGATCTCTGTTGTTAAGCTTAAAATTAGGAAGTGAAATGCTGCTGTCCGATCGACCGCACAGGATGAACAGCTTCTGTTTGAAAGTACATTTTCTTCATAGGCAGATTCAATTTAAAAGGGACTTCTTTTTCAACAGAGAGTCAAAGTAGAGCTGGTTTGATTTCGATGTAATAATTTTTTTCTTTCTCACATCAATTGTCCTGTTGGAAAAAAAAAGAAAAAAGAGCTGAACATGTAAAGTGTGTTCTCTTCCTTCGGTTTATGACTTCTTCATTTCAGATGATACCGGCAGGGTTTAAAGTGGTCAGAGTCATTCGGATTCTCAGGCGATGTAGTTTTCTCTCACTGTGGAGGTGGGACAGGAGCTGAGGGGTGGACTGTTTCCCCGGGAAGAGGGGTGGTGGGCTCTGTGAGGGGTGAAACAAGGGAAGAGCAGAAACATGTTGAGAAGTTTAACAACTTTTGGACACATTTTTGTAAAATGTTCTCCTTGTTTTTGAGTGCTCAACTAAAGTTAACAGGACAAATAATTCAAGTAAAGCTGATAATAGTGTGTGTAAAGAATTTAGAATATTATCTTGCAAGGGTCTAATTGGCTAAATTATATTTAATTCAATTTAAAAAAAGAAGCTGAAAATAGAAAATAAAAAGCAGACAAATATACTGCCATAATTTAATTATCACGTTTTAAAAAATGTCTGATCGAAATAGTGCTGGCGGCAATTGATTAAACCAATGGATTTGTCACTTGTCATTTTCATAATCCCTTAATCGATTAAGTAAATCATAAGGCAAAAATGCCAAACTCTCTCTCTTTCCAGCTTCACAAATTAAGGGATTTCCCGCATTTCTAAATGGATGTCTTTGTACCTTGAAGATATTCGTCGGACAGAAAAAGCATTTTTAAGATGTCACTTTTGGGATTTTTCACTATTTTCTGATACAGCTGCTACATTGTGCTTCAACTTTAAACTCACCATGGAGTACAGGAGTAGTGCTGGAGCTGGAGCTGGAGTGGGCAGCGGGGGTCGAGCCTGGGGGGCAGGGGGGCGAGGTGTGAGCACCCTGAGGTGGTTGGGACTCAGGGGCCGGGGCAGAGGCTGGAGGTGCAGGGCTGGGGGCCGGCTGCAGCGCTGGTGTGCTGGGAGCTTGCTGACTTGCGGTCGGACCCTGGGGTGGCGGTGCTGGAGCAGCCTGGTTGGCATGAGGGCCCCCGGCCTGGCTGTGCTGCTGGTGCTGAATCTGCTGGAAGTGCTGCTGGCGGGCTCTCATCTCGGCATATTTCAACTGCTCCATGTGGAAGGACTGACGGTCAGCCAGCAGCTGCTGACGTTGGTACTCCAACTACACACACAAAAAGTGAAAGGTTAAAGGTGTTGTACTAGTAATTAGGTTGACTACTCTCTTGAGATACTACATATCCCAGAATCCCTCACTCACAGCCTCCCTCTCTCTGTCCATGATGGTTTCCAGTTCTTCAAAGTGTCGCAGTTTAATCTCCAGCTTCTTCATTTGGGTTTCCACCAGCAGAGCCACGAGAGATTTGATCTTCCTCTCTTCTACTGCAGCCAGGTGCTACGGAGAAAGTGAAGGAGAAACTTAGATAAGTAAAGTAAAAGAAAATAAGGAAAAAAAAAGGTGATGAAGGATACAACAAGTTGAGGCCTGGTGATAATTAACTTTACCTTGGCTTTGACAGCAGCAGCAGCGAGTGCAGACGCAGCAGCAGTGGCCAGGTTCCCCTCTCCCACATCACGCTCCACCTTAGCCTTCTTCTCTCCTTCACTCTCTGCTTCTCTTTGTCCTTCCTCTGTGCCCTCTTTTCCATCCTTCTCCTTCTCCCCATCACCTACAAGAAAAAAGGTTTCAAGTTTGAATTTTTCCCCCTTTGACAAGAACACTGTATTTCCTGTATCTGACTGCAATGCATTTTCATACCCATCTCTGACTCTGTTTTGTCTGCCTCTCTCTCTCCTTCTTGTTCTCTTCCTCTTTCTTCTTCCTTCTTCCCATTCTCCACCTGCTTCTCCTCTTCCTCAGTCGCTCCATCTTTGCTGTCCTGCATGGGAAAGCAAACATGGCACAATGAGCTTCGCCACAGTTCATCAGCAGAACTCACAAATCAGAAACATTGTATTATAACAAACATGTATCATACCTTGGCCTCCCTCTTCTCTTCACTGGGTTGGCTGTCACTCTTACTTTCATCACTGCTTTCATCTAGAGAGAGAGAGACATTACACTTTTTCTTTTTCAGTTTAAAGTGTGAATGTGTTTTCTTTTTTGCAATTTTGCATGCTGTACGTGTGTGTGTGTGTGTGTGTGTGTGTGTGTGTGTGTGTGTGTGTGTGTGTGTGTGTGTGTGTGTGTGTGTGTGTGTGTGTGTGTGTCCATCCTACCAGGTCTGTCTCCCTCCTCTAGGCCAGTGCCTGCGATGCCACTACCCTCCAGGCCATACAGCGGGTCCTGTCGGCCACTGACCCTCGCTGCCTCCTCCACCCGCCGCACATGAGCCTCAACAAGCGCTGCAGGAACCTCCTCCTTCATACGAGAAAACTCCTCTAAGAGAGAGAGACCAGATTGAGCTTATTGATGTAACGCAAAAAAAAACGAATGATGACTAATGAGTAATCAACAATGACCAGGAAGATTTAAATGCAAATGTAAAAACAAATCTTTCAATAAATCTAATTCAAAATAAGGTCCTTCTCACCAAGAGCAGACTTGGCTGCAGCTGAGGCCACGCGTGGGTCGACGACAGAGGCGAGGAAGGCCACTGTGCTCATGACAGGGTTTCCTGCCTGGCTGAAAGGTACCGGCTGGTAGGCCAGTGGTCCAAGAGACGAGGAGTTGTCCTCCAAGTAAGGGTCTTCAATGGGCAGCCTCAGGAAGTGCAGGATGCACTCATCCTGCGTACGGCTGCCCACATGTTCTGAAACCTTGTTCCAGTCATCCTTGTACATCTCCAACCCCTGAGGGAAGTGAGGACTACATTTAGCTCTTTAGCTCTCCTTTAGTCTTATTTTCACAATAACGTAAAGAATTATCTGCATCATCACACAACTGATTTTACGGGTCATTTGTACCTCAAGTAGTAGTAGTGTTTCTTGTTCTGTCCACTCCCTCATAGAGCTCGCTGTACTCTTGCTCTGTGCACAAATATCACCACCACTTTGTTAATATAAGAGGTCATTGTAAATCACAGCAAAATAATCATAAGGGCATGCATCTTCTTAGACTTGTACCTTTGCAGAGCCAGTCTTCTTGCTGTACATGTCAGTCCGCAGCCCAAAGTTTTGCAGATCTGCTGGTTTCTCCTTCACTTTATCTGGGAAGGACATTATCTGCTGGGTAGCAGGGGTCTACAGGTGGGACAGGAGGACACATGTAAAATAACACAGAATACGTGTGTGTGTGTGTGTGTGTGTGTGTGTGTGTGTGTGTGTGTGTGTGTGTGTGTGTGTGTGTGTGTGTGTGTGTGTGTGTGTGTGTGTGTGACCTGGGACGTCTTGGGCTGCAGGGGTACCAGACTGGATGGAGTGTCTGCCAGGACATGAAAGTGAGAGGTGGGTGGGGGACCCATGGGTGTGGGTCGGCTCTCGGAGTCCACCTGGTAGTTGATCAGGCCCCACTGCTCCAGGAAGGCGTGGACTCTGCAGCAGAAGAAGCACAGAGTGTACAACACTGGCAGCAGTTTGACTAAAACATGTAACTGTGTAGATTCAGCCCCCACCTACCTCATGATTGCACACACGTCTCCTGCCAGGTTCCTGCGGCAGGCAGTGGAGGTCAGGTACTCCTGAGGGTTCAGTCGGTAGGTGTCAATCATGAAGTTCCTGTACGCCAGGTAACTGAAAGAAGGAGGTGTAGAGAAAACAATTTACTGTTGAGACTGCTTTTTAAATGTGTGTCAGTGAAAAAACATCAAATGTTGCGTTGTGTACGGAACAAATACTTACATCTCTGGGGTTTTGGATTTGTTCTTCCCATTGAAAAACTCTGGCAGGGCTCTGCGCTCAATGGCATGAACACTGAGGGAAAACAGTTACGCCATTATGAGGACGAATACGTACGAATGACTCACGTTGAGACCAGCTGATTCAACCCAATGGGTCTCCGTTTTTTCTTACTTTTCTGAATATTGTAAATACATCACTGACATGAAGATTACTTGTGACATTTTTCAAAAATGTTTTTTTTCTTACCTGTTATAGTCAAACCAGGCAGCGTAGCTCGGTATAATAATGTGATGAGTTTGCTCAGTCACGTTGTCCTCGTGAAGGTCAGAGCCTTTCACTGGTTCACCCTTCACGCTCGGAGAGCCTTCCTCCTCCTCCTGTTTAAACACAAGCACACATGCTCATGATAAAATATGGGTTTTACTGTCCTCACTATCCCCACATTTTCTTGCACTTTTACAACCTGCCTCACCTTGCCTGCTGTTTCCATGGACTCATCCTCTTGCTCGTCTGTTCAAATAACAAAAAGAATGGCAAGTGAATATTCATGAAAAAGTAACAAATGTATGTCTTATAACCTGATATCATAAACAAATTACAGTGGCTCACTCTTGCTTTTTGCACTCTTTGTTTTACATTAGCATTACATTTGCATTAGCACACTGCACAGAAAGAGTTTTTTTTTCTTGTAATAGTAGTTACAGGCAGCCATGGTGACAAAACTTTCTGCTCACCCATATCTGTTCCTCCCTTGACTGGAGTTGAATCAGAGTCCTTCTTGGTGCTATCTGCAAAAAGAAAGTATGAATGTTAGCCAGTAACAGACAACAACTACTTTAAAGTCTGTGGTTAATTTTAATAGTCATATACAGTTATTTTTATGTATATTTTGAATATATGTGTACTTGTCTTCGGTGGGTTTCCCTCTTCAGATGCTGGAACAGGTGATGCTTCATCCAAGTCTTTACTTAGATCCTCCTGTTCCTCCTCCCTTTGGCCCCGTTTAGACTTGGTGTACGGGGTCGTTGGCCTGTACACACGCACACGCACGCACACGCACACGCACACGCACACACACACACACACACACACACACACACACACACACACACACACACACATTATTTTACAATACTGTACATAATTATATCATTTTTTAACAGCTGATGAGTGTGACATCATTGCATCAAGACACGTGTGGTCACCAACCCTTTTTTGGTATTCTTCTTCTTGCTCTCCTGAGGCGGAGGAGTAGGGGAGGGCGACGGCGACCTCTTCCTCTTCTTGGCGCTGCCAGGCTTCTTGTCCCTCCGCTCGTCAGGCGTGGTCACCTCATCTGTCAGGGTTTTGGCTGAGATCCTCTTCCTCTTGGGGCAGCCCTCACCCACTTCATAGTCCTCCTCATTCATCCACTCGTTATACTGGTCCAGGTCTAAAATCCACTTGGCATGGACCTGTGAACAGAGACCATACAGTGTATGACCAACATTTTCAGTGAGCATGTCAGCTGCCTGAGTGAAATGTCACCAACTTATTCCACATTTTAACCAGGCAGTGTTGCATTCTGACACACTTTTTCTCCACAGTATGTAAGCCCACTAAAGGAGCAGTCACTGAATGAAGACAAATGCAGTAAATCGTAATTACGTCACTTTAAAGTTGTAGTCTGAGGATGACATTGCACCTGCGAGTAAACAGAGACAGGATGATACAGGATGATACAGGATGATACAGGATGATACCATCTTGATACCAAACTAACCCAGTGTGCTGACTTGTGTGTGAATACAGCTCGAAACTGCTCTAACTATCATGTCCTAGTGAGCGCTGAACGCCTCAAATGATGCTCTCAATACACAATAAGAGCTTCTGACACTGCTTTGAATTTATGTTTCAGCCAAGTGCCAGAGTAACCTCTGTTGCTCCAAGTGCCAGTTTGCACTTCATACTTGGATGTTTTGCAGAGATAGAAAAATATGAGGAGATTACTGTTGCCAAAATAGGGAGCTATCAGCGCTGTGTATATACAGTCCCCTGACAGGTTTGTATAATAAAGGCTGAGGCACATAAAATTAATTTCCATCATTACAGACTAAAGTCCTTCATTTTAAATCCTAGCTAACGTAAAGACGTTTTCCAAAAATTGTGCACAAAAAATGATGCACAGGCATCTATAATTTTCCATCTGATGTAACGATGCCTAATGCACCAATATAAAAACAGTATATTTGATTTAAATATGTCACTCATTTCAAATGTCATTTAGGCTCAACAAAGGGCAGGAACAAGCAGATATGATGATGTACTGTAGTTGAACAGTGTGAAATTAGTTTAATAAACTTAGGGCATATGTAAGCAGCTATGTAAAAAATTTATAAATATGTTCAAATTAAGAGAGAATAAAGGACACATTTTAAAAATTTGGAACGGATGACATAAAAATAGAGAGACAAGAAACAACAACAAATTTTCTATACCACCAACCAACAAAGAATGACAAGAAATGAAATACCTTCCTGGGCTTTTCTGGGCTAGGAGGATCCTCCACAGCAGCCTCAATCTCACTGGCTGGGATCCAGGTATCATAACTAAATGGTGAGAGGAGCCAGGTCAAAGGTCAAGGCAGGGGAAAGATTATAAGTTTGGGCTTGTAAAAACATCTCAGGTAGACCAAGGTGTAACTTAAGCTTGTAGAGTTAAGAGCAGTAAGAAGCTTCAAGAAAACAAAATTAGCAGATCCAGCCTACAGTATGCAGGAATTGTGTTGTACGTCTACAAAAGGATGAGGCAACAGTTTTCAGTAAAATATTGAATGGTGTTCATATTTCTGTAAACTCAGTACCAACCCGTCAGGAAAATATCCCCAGTGGAGCAGCACTTGTTTATCTCTCTTCATCACAGGACGCACCCACTCCTCTGGACCAAAAAGAGAAAAGGATATCAGCACAAACAGAGTCAGCGCAGCAGGATTTACTATATATATATAAAAAAGCTGTGCTTAAATACAACATGTGGATCCTCACCTTCCTCCAGGCTAGTGGGAATAGGAACGACAACATGGGAGCTGGAGGCCTTGTCCTCAGTTACTGAACCCTGCGACAGATACAATTACAAGGAAATATAGGTTATGTTTACAACATAAACATACTTTTTAAATCTGACTCAGTTGTGAGCAAGTTTTAAGACTAGTTTAAAGACCTTTAACAAAACAAACCAAAATACACACCTGATGTCTTTTGATGATGTCTTTCAGTTTCCCAAGCAGTTTTGGCTCTATGTCAGAGCTCAGGTAGATGACTGGTCTACTCAGGCAGTTGTTCTGTAATGAAGAAATGCAGCAGATGTGTGAAACTCATAAATTCAAATAGGCAGGAACATATATAAAAATATATATACATTGCATTGTCATATAATCTTCATTAAAACAAGAACTACTGTATGTCTGTGTTGTTTAACTCTTCATATTAGCAGAGCTAAATGATATGATTACTGGTCAAGTCCCATAACTGGGGGCCCTTCATTTTTTATATCTGTGAAGCGCAGGCAGCGTGATTCTCAGACACTTCACAAATATGATGTAATCATAAGAAACATGCAACCTCTCAAACAGAGTATTTTCTTTGCAATCATTTAGCTCTGACGCCTGCAGGAAAATAAACAACGAAAATGTGTCAACGGACTCCTGCTGGAGCTCACAGTTGATCTCTTAAAAACAATAATTGCAATTATAGCATATTGTGGGAATGTTGTAAAAGTCTGTAAAGTGAAAGAATCTTTTTTAATAATAAAAAATACACTGCTATTAAACCTTAAACATTTTGAACTGAAAACATTTACAAATACATTTTGGCTGTCCAAATAATGTGTGTTACAAACATAAAGAACAGCTCTGAGGCAAACTCACCTGCACTAAGGACTTCTCAATCGTCATGAACATCTCGACATTTCGGTCCATCCTCGACGGATTCTGGAAGTCAAACCTGCGCCTACCAGGAAATTAGACTGGAGTTACACATGAAACGGCAATATAGCCAAAATACAACTCTAACTAAACTCTAACTAAAAGAGTACTCAGAGCACAGATAACACAATTTATTTTTCAGTTGGTTCATTTAACAAACATTTTTACACCACCTAGAAAGAAAGTCTTACCATCCTTGGTCACTCTTGAACTTGTAGGCAGCAGCCAGGATGTGACAGAGAGCCCCTCCTGACTTGAAGTCCAGAAAACACTTCATCTGCAGACACAAAACAAAACCGTTTCAAAATGCCTCCGTAGGGGAAAAGTCATCTGTATGTCTGTGTGAATGACAGAGTTAAAGGAAACACACTGGCAGCTTGGTGAGCGGAGGGTTGCTGACATGCCGACCGAACACCTCCTCCTGGAACTGGAGCAGCTGGACCACCAGGCTGGACAGAGACTTGTTGGTGGGGGGCTCGGCCTGGATGTACTGAGAGGACATCAACAGAGAGACAGTCAGGCAGAGCTGAGCCACAGAGAGGACACATAGAAGTTAACTACAGTGTGCTGATAAGTGCTATGTGTGATCAGTTAAGTCAAAAAGTGCAGGGAGCATTACTATCTTCTTTATTATTCAGGGTAAGTTAACCGTTATACTTTGTAATATCTGATATGGTGATTACATGGTAACATCGGCATTTTGATCATTATTATTTAATTATTTTTAACGAAATAATGCACTTAATTGGTTAAATCAATGTGTCTAAACACCAGCACACCGCTCTAGACGGGCCATGGCTTCAGTCAGCGCCGCGCGCCACAGAGCCAACATCTGGATCTGAGCTGCATTGCCGTTAGCCGATTAGCTAACTAGCTAGCTAGCTGACTGGCCGGCTAAATCAGCCCTTTTGAAAAATATCATCCTCGGAGGACTGATTATGTGCTGCTTTTGCATCGGTTTAGCTACAATAACGTGAAGGGATGCCGCCATTCGAGGCTGCATCTGTTGCAGCTGTTGGCTCAGCATCCTTTTGTATCCCGGCTCGAGTGAATCAAACAGCTGGACGTTCAGCAGCACCCTCCCTCCTCTCTTTGTCACTGCCTCTGCCCAACAGATAAGTGGCCACATTTCAGGGTAAAAAATGTAAGCTGAGTGTGTATGGATACAAAACATGCGGTCAGTACCTTTTTGTAATTCTTTCCCAGCCAGACGCGGACATTATCAAACTGAGAAACGGTATCAGACGCTTCGAAATATTTTACATTCGGGCCGCCGTCTTTCTTCCGCACCGCCATCTTTGACTGCAGACAACTAGTCGACGCCGTCTGCCGCCCAGCGGCCAAAGTCCGGTACTACAACTGCTGGCAAGTGTAATAACAATCCATGTACAGCAGGTGGCGCACTTATGTAGGGAATGATTTTTTAAAATACTTTATCATGTGAGAGATTTGAACAGTAGAGGCATACACTAGGGGTGGAAGTAGTATTCAGATTACGTACTTGAAAGCAAACCAAACAAAAACTTATTTTAAAAATACTTAGTTACAAGTTAAAGTTCTGCTTTCAAAACGTTCAAGAACAAATGTTAACAACAAAATGTACTTCCATTATAGAGTAAAAGTAGGCCTACTCATCATGCAGAATGGCTCCTGTCAGTGTCATATTATACAATTATTGGTGTATTAAACATGTAAGCAGTACTTAAATGTTGGTCGAGGTAGACCTAGTTTTAACTGCTTTAGGATCTCCTGTGCAGCATAATGGTATTATTATCATATTTGATAAAAGTGATTGTGTGTTTTATATGTAAAATAATGTCACTAATAGTCGTCAGATAAATGTAGTGGAATAAAAAGTTGCCTTAAAAAATGGAAATATTCAAGTAAAGTGAAAATGTAAATTTAAACTCATAAAAAAGAAATACAAAAGCCTAAAGTACATATAATTGAACAGCTTTTCAGATCTTGCTGCGTCTGTACTCACTTGAAAAATGTAACAACTTTCTGAATCAACGGGTTTGACACACCACAAAGCACTACTAGTGCATACTGTATGTGGCAAGCATGACGAGTACGACGAGAAGTAATTCGCAGCCATCTCAGTGCACTTCAGTCTGTCACTTTGTGCTTCCTTGGTGAGTGATCTAGTGGTTGATGGTCACTGCCTTGAATAGATTACAAAATGTAAATCACCAAAATATAACACATACTTGTAAGTCTCAAAAAAAAGTAAAAGAAAACGTAACTTGATTTTTAAATCGGCAATGAAGGATCTCCCTAGCAGGATCTGAGTAACTGTGCTCATGAGACACTTGGAAAAAGAAGGCAGGCAATGAAATAAGACCCATACCATTGAAAACCCAATTTTAACAGAGGTTCTGATTCAGTGGCAGTGGGTGCATATTTTGTATTTACTAAAAATGTGGTTTTAATAATATAATCAGGTGTGTACTGTCCACTAGGACTGCTATCAATTAATTATTATGATTGCATAACCTGAACTAAGAAGGGTGAAACATATGAAGTTAATTTCACAGTATTTAATTATTCAAAAACATCCACTATGTCTTTCCAATTATTTCTGTATTTATTATTATTATTTATTTATTTTATATTATTTATTTGATCTATTTGATTCATTCAGGAGAGTCATGGTGAATATATATTGTATATATATATATATATATATATATATATATATATATATATATATATATATATATAAAATTAATATTATATATGTAATATTTATATATATGTACTGTATTTACAATTACTACAGCAATGACTGTAACGACAGCAATAACAAATGCAAAACAACAAATTATAATCCTTCCATCTTAATATTATATAAATAGGCCTATCACAGCAAAATCAAAATGTGTCAAATATATACTATGAAAAAACCCTAAAGGCAAGCAGTCCCTAGCCTGTAGGGAATTATATTCCATAAGATTCAATATAATATCATAGGATGGCATTTAGTATTAAATCCTCCATTCCATCATAATGAGTTGATCAAGAAAAATAGTGTTGTATAAAAGTCATAAAAACTGGAAATTCAGCAGACATGAGAGAACAGAAATAATTGAGCAAAATATAAATATTTATCAGACTGTTTTCATGTCTCTGACCTTTTTACTGGTTCTCAGTTATTCGGAGGCTCAAATTAACCTTCATTAACGGAGAATAGGTGTGCGTGTCTGTTTGTGTGTGTGTGTGTGTGTGTGTGTGTGTGTGTGTGTGTGTGTGTGTGTGTGTGTGTGTGAATTTACATGACCTAGGCTAATTTGTGAAAGTCCAGAGACACCGTTGAAGAGAGTAGTGCTCCCGGAACTGGTATTCCTCAGGCAGTGTGTTTGTATTTGCTCATGAATGTGTCTGGTGTGTGTGTGTGTGTGTGTGTGTGTGTGTGTGTGTGTGTGTGTGTGTGTGTGTGTGTGGTGCACCCGTCTGTGCTGAAGGAGAGAGAGTGACGCCTATTGATTATTTTAATCCTCCTATTTGTGAGTCTGTGATCCTCTCGGCTCAGCCTTCCACAGGGGGATTGCTAATGGGGCTGAACGTTTCCCTCCTCAGCCCTCTCTCCCTGTCCAATTAACGTAACGCTGGAATCTGCGAGAAGGGAGCACTGGGACTCGTAGGGTGGTGGGGGGGTGGACATACTGCTGAGATAACCCTACCAACACCATCCAGTCCAACATCTCCCAAACCTTTCATTTGCACCACATACAGCAAGAACCTCCTCATCCAGAAGAGTGTTACCTCTCACCTTTAATTAAAGATCCATCTGCTTGTTTTATTCTGGGGAGGTGAGAACTCCCTTCAGCCAGTGTTTCGTTTTCACAGGGTGGCTTTGCAGAGGGTAATCAGCAGCAGGTGAAGTAGCAAGTCTTATATTATAATTGGAAAGCTACCTTGAAACAAGCTGCTGCAGCTGTATTTCTGTCTGATCGCAGACATTTCAATACATATTTGGCTAATTTGTGTTTTTGAAGCTAAAATTCAGAGAATCAAACCTTTAATTATGGACTTGTTAATAAAGGAGTTGTTTTACTTCACAAAACTGACAATGGACCTGAAAAGAGAGATGGCGTCAGTGTCCACAAAATCACAAGGCATTGTTTTATACAGTTTAAGATTAGATGGCTCCACTTCTCTAAAGAGAGCTACATCAGATTTATCCAACACACTAAGTTCCAAAAAGATGAAGCCAACCTCTCCCAAAATGTGTAATGGCCCAGAGTGCTGAGCTTTTGATATACTACAGTATGTGATATAATGTCACAGGCCTTACTCACGTTAATAAAACCATACAGTCGATTATGGTTTTATATATAGTATGTAACCATACTATATATATATATATATATATATATATATATATATATATATATATATATATATATATATATATAGTATGTAACCATACTATATATAGTATGATTACATAATGTTAATTATTTTGAAGGCATCTAAAGAGCTTTACAGACTCTTTCAACTCCACCAGATCTTTGTTAATTATTGTTTCATTATTTCTGCAAAAATGTCTGTTAACAATGTGAAAAAAGTAAAGAAGCAGCAGGGGTGTAATGCACATTTACTATCTATATTTGTGTCACATTATTAACATTATATTTTAACCATGTACCTAAATTAATCAAATAATAACGCATGATTCGTATTATTTGAACCCCACCATAACAGTAACAAAAAGTAAGTCTAAATAAAAGCTTTAATGTTTCAGGTGGAAATGAATAAAGGACTTTGAACAGGAAGTTTAAAAACTGGGTAAATACAAGTCAGAATTGCATTTTGGCCATATTGCATTATTCTTCTTTAAAAATGGAAGGTTCTGTTTATAATGGGAGGAGGCCAAGATGAATGTGAAGTTGGCCTTATATATCATAAAAGATAAGAATAGATAACTATTGACATAAAATGGGCCATAATAGGGCATTGCCCCATATTGCATAATAATAAAAAGGTTGTGCATGGAAATGAAGTTGGTTTGAAGTTTCTAATTTACTATTTTACTTCATTTAATTTAATTGTAGCACTCAAAGCAAGGACAAATCAGACAAACCCTCTATCATTGTTTTTCCAGGATGGTCCTGAAATGCTGGATTAAATGCTCAATCTATTTCATGTGTTAAAGATGTGTTTATGTGTACTGTATGAAGTCATTAATTGTTTGGGTACTCAGGTTGCTTTATTTCTTTCTTTGCCTTTTTTCCCCTCTTTTTTGCTTTATCGTGTTTATTGTGCTCAGATGGCAGAGTGCACGTACATTCCACAAAGAGTTGTAAACTTGAGCACCTTAATACAAATAACAATAATGAATAAGAAATAATTTCCACAAGTCAGATAATTTACCGCATTATTCTTTATCAATGGAGGAAACAAAGATATGACTGTTTATTGTTGGCTCTTGTTTGAAATACTGGAAGATATTTGTCAGCTGTTTTCATATCTGAACCTCGATCTGTGATATGTTTGACAAATGCTGATACAAATCTTGAGATCTTTGTAATAAATTAAAAAAAAACACCCTGAGCAGTGAAAACATATCACATCAGATGCCAACGCCTGCTGAGTTCTTGATTTTCCTGTAAAGTACAAGAAGAGAATAAAGAATAAAGAAAGCACTGGTTTTACTCTGATTCAGTGACAGCAAAATAATCCTGTTTTTTTATTATTGTGTTTCATGGTCTTCACGGGCAGAGAAAAATCTATGCTGATTTCACACATAACAAATATACACAACTCAGCTTGCAAAGTACAGCGACAACAATGAATCCACACTGCTTGTAAACAAAGGTAGCAGCTCCAGAAAACACACACAGTAGGATGCAGCATGGCACAGAGATTATGTAAAGCCACTCAGGAGGGTTTTTCAATTACAGATCCAAATCTCATCGGTTTACAATCATGCTATTAGGTTTCAAAGCTAGACCTGTGTCACTTGTTGGGCTTATATGAAGCTCTCTTCTTCCATGGCACTAAAACTACAATAGATGTGCTCAAAGTATTATAGTATTATATTGTACCCGTCTTAGCATTATATCATAGAATTGTTAAATATAATAAATTGGTTACATTGTTATAACTTTTCTGGATGCAACTTTTGAACACAGTGACATGCTTCTGTTGTTCATTCCCACAGGTGTTTCCCACCATACAGAATGAACCTTGGTCAGCATTTAGGGGTCTTTTATTTACAGCAGTGAGTTACATCCAATTACATACAAAGATTCACAATCAATGTCCTCAGATAGCATCTGCATTTATTTCTTAAAGTGGGTAACAACATTTGCGTTGACATCAGAAATCCTCGTCAGATTGCTGTTCATATCAGCTTGTTCATATCGTCTGGAGTGTCTCACGCATAAAAATGAAAAAAGATAGTGTAAGGCACAGAAAACCTATAGGTATGGCATATGGCAGTAAAACAGCAACAACAGTCACCTGCATTTGATGAATGCTTAGCGCCGCCCAAGAGGAGTGTTATTGGTTTAAAAGAAATACAAACAACCCAGAACGTTTTTTAACCCCCATGCTGTGCTGTGCTAAGCTAAGCATTATAGTGAACAGATAGATAAGAGAGTGGTATAAATCTTCGCATCTAACTCTCGGCAAGAAAGCAAACAATCATATTTCCCAAAATGTCAAACTATTTCAGCAAAGTCATACAGCAAACTATGGATGCCAGATGTGAGTGTGACTGAACAGATAAGGCTGTAGAGGAAGCCTCAGCTCATTAGCAGGACATGATGAGACTCTGCCATGAGCTCTGGCTCAGGGTAAATCTCAAAGCTAAACCTCAGTATCAACATACTGTGTATGTTAAGGGACTGTTACCGACAACTTGACAGCCCGTCCCTTAACAGTAGCCGGAGACTGTGCAAGTCAAACTAACAGCAACGTGATGCTTTTAAGTCTTGACACAAACTGAAGGGTAAACACACGCGTTTGCTCGCACGCCGGCATGAACATAGACACACAACACACTGTTCATGGTGTTGGCTGTATTAGCAGCTGCGATCAATATATTCATGACTTTTCTCATTTGGAAATGTATCTCACAGTAAAGGCGAGAGGCTGTAGCCAAGTACACACACTTCGATTTACAGTCAACATTCAGAGATCATTTCAGTTGATTTCAGACCAGTGGCTGAAATGGTCATCTTGGCTCAGTGTAACAACAGATAGGAGAAGTTCAATTTATATGAGGAAGCCTTTGTGTGTGTGTGTGTGTGTGTGTGTGTGTGTGTGTGTGTGTGTGTGTGTGTGTGTGTGTGTGTGTGTGTGTCTCAATGTAAAAACAAATGTGAATCATGTGTTTTTACCCATACTTATACATAGCCTACTGTACATGACTATATATAATAATAATAATAATAATAATAATAATAATAATAATAATAATAATTACACAAGCGTGTGTTTCAGATTGCTAACTGGTAATATATACAATACTATATTCATTTTTACACAAATGTGTTAACTATGATCATGTTATTACATGTTTTGTGTACTCAAGAGCGTTGAAATGACAAATTACATAATGGAGTCATGGTGGTGTTAGATGAAGAAAGGAGAGGACACTTTTTGCTTGATTACAGAAAGAGTATATAAATGTGAGTATACTGTCAGTCAGGGTAGATGAGGAAGCCAGAGAAGGTGCTGTATTTGTTGGTGTTTCCGCCGTGAACTTTGCCCCCATCCAGCTGTATGCACACTTCGTCCCCCACATCCAGGTGTAGGATGACACTGTTGGAGGCGTAGTCGTAGTTCTGGTCTGCATCTTGAGCGATTGCACTGGCCCTCACCTGAGACGGAGATTTAAAAAAATATGTTGATAGGCTACAAAGATGGAAAGAAATAAAGAAATACTATTGAGAAAGTAGATCATTTTAAGCCTTTATTATAGACAGTAAATAGATGAGGGAGAGAGATATATAACAAAGTTCCCTGCTGCGATTCACAGTTGGCATCCTACATATGTTGTGCTGATATTAAATATCTATAAATCTGACTATCTTCATACCATATATGACAAAGAGTTGATGCTTCTACTTAAGGTTAGTTTTAATTGGGTGAAAAACCTCTTCAACAATACAGAGCTTGATGGGAAAATGCAACTCTCCACTGACATAATTGTTTTAGGCTTCGCAGCTTTTTGAAGAGCAATTTTGCATCCAGTTAGAACATCTGCACATTTAAAAAAAAAAAAAAAGTGAGAAAGAGAAGGAGGTTGGCTAAAGTTGAACAGAGGAGAATGTGGAGCAGTGTTTTGAATTTTAAAGTAGGGGTGGTGACATGATTTGTACAATCATGCTCAGATGCTGATAGTATGACCAGTATTCTTTTAACTTTGTTACTAAATGACACTGAACCATTTCACTCATCTCAAAAAGGTGTGTTTGTTTGTAATGACACTTAAAGGCAATATACAGTATCTCACAAAAGTGAGTACACCCCTCACATTTTAGTAAATATTTCATTATATCTTTTAATGGGACAACACTGAAGAAATTACACTTTGCTACAATGTAAAGTATTAAGTGTACAGCTTGTATAACAGTGTAAATGTGCTGTCACCTCAAAATAACTCAACACAGCCATTAATGTCTAAACTGCTGGAAACAAAAGTGAGTACACCCCTATGTTAAATTCCCATAGAGGCAGGCAGATTTTTATTTTTAAAGGCCAGTTATTTCATGGATCCAGGATACTATGCATCCTGATAAAGTTCCCTTGGCCTTTGGAATTAAAATAGCCCCACATCATCACATCCCCTTCACCATATCTAGAGACTGGCATGGGGTACTTTCCATAAAATCATCTCTCAATGCAAATCAAACCAGCTATTAGGCTAACCGACATAAAACCATGCCTATTCATTAATATGTATGTGCTTGTGTACTTTATTTTCCACTATTAAATGGATCTTCTGCTTGAACAGTTGGTTCCTTACCCAATGATAGTGCAATTTATTATAAGCAGATTTGCTTACTGGGTGCAAAACGGTTTTGGAACCTAACAGAAGCACGTACAAAATGAATAAGGCTGCCCTATTGCCATCAAAACAGCTCTTTACCCATGTTTAAATGAAGAAACATGACCTTACATTTAGCAACTGTGTGGGCTACCCAGGCCCGCTGTCAGGAATTAACGACATGGGGACAAAATTACCACATATTATAGCAACATGTAGGGGAGCATTATGATCTTGGAATATCTCTAGGTATGGTGAAGGGTATGTGATGATGTGGGGCTATTTTAATTCCAAAGGCCAAGGGAACTTTATCAGGATGCATAGTATCCTGGATCCATGAAATAACTGGCCTTTAAAAATAAAAATCTGCCTGCCTCTATGGGAATTTAACATAGGGGTGTACTCACTTTTGTTGCCAGCAGTTTAGACATTAATGGCTGTGTTGAGTTATTTTGAGGGGACAGCACGGTTACACTGTTATACAAGCTGTACACTTAATACTTTACATTGTAGCAAAGTGTAATTTCTTCAGTGTTGTCCTTTTAAAAGATATAATGAAATATTTACTAAAATGTGAGGGGTGTACTCACTTTTGTGAGATACTGTACCACAGCCTACCTACTACATACTACAAACACTATTGAGGCATTTCATATTTGTTTTAGATTCTTTTTCTTGACATTGTTTTAGGAACTTTCATGTCAATAAAGCTCATTAAATTGAAAAAAAGAACTATGAATTACAATTAAATACATACATTCTAATTACATAATTTGAATTACATTTTTTTACTTTCATGTAGCTGTGATCATGGATGTATGTACTTCCATTACTGTATATTGAAGATGAACGATTTTCATTGGCTAGTTTCTAATTTCCTTAGGGAAAACAGATTTATTAATCTCATACATGCAGCTCTGCAGGCCTCTGCTCCCACAATCCTCTCTGCTCTTATTTAAATCTCTGGTCCTCTCTTGTAGCCCCCAAACATTAATCATCACCTGTAATGGAGGCATGTTCACCACAGCCATCTAATTGTTAATCTGTGGGTTGAGGAAAAAAGTAAGTAATATGGATTTCTATGTGTTCAACGTGAAGAAAGTTAATATTATGCAATCCAGTTATCTAATTCAGATTGATTAATAAGAATAATACCAATCAAAACAAAATCAATTTCTTCAAATCTAGTGTTTTATATAGGCTAGTGATTTTAATAGTTTTATCTTTTTCATTTATTTCAGTATCCCAGCCAAAACCAAGCTCTTATCTAGATGTAACCGGTGCCATTTTATTTCCTGTTTCATACTGTGATCTTGGTGTAATGTCATCAGTACAGATGCCCGCCTGCCCACTGGGTAGATAGATGAGATGTGCAGTGATCTTTGGCCTTAAACCTCCATCTGAGAACACAACTTTCTTTGCCACAATCAATTTTTCCAGAGGATTGTCACTCTCACACCTGATCCACCTGTTGCAGAGAAGAGGCTGATGAGGATTGCAAGGATGGCATCAGGGAGGACATCACTTAATTTTTTGAGCACTACAGCAAAGGCAATGAGCGTGCAGACATACACATACTGGCTGCATATATATTTTTTATATATTATATTATACACTTGTTTGTTGCAGCTAAGCTACAACAGTTGTTAATCAATGCCATTAGCTAGTAACAGTTGCTGGCAAATGTTGGCTATAGTTTAACAGGTATTCAGCTTTGCAAGGCTGGCTTATTTTCACCTTTTAAGTTGGTATGGTGAACTTGTTAGCAAACAGTTGTAAATTTCACACTTATCCAGTAGATACAGAGCAATTATATTAGCATTCATTCATGTTTGTGTCACATGATGAATCTAAGTCCAATATTCACTCTTTTTAGTTCTGTTTTGGTCACCAATTCCTGAGAAAAACTTTTAGCTGCTAAATGCTCCACAATGTTCACCAGCTAGTTGCTAACTTTGTCTGCCTACTGCTTGGTGCTTGGCAGGTATAGCGTACGGTGGGGCTTTAGAGCTTTTTCACTGAAAACAGCTGTTTGCTGTGGCCAAAAGTTATGCTGGTGTGTGCCGGACACTAAAACCAAAGCAAAGCAGGAAGTAAGGTGAAAAAGTACAAGAGCGCCACACTCCATGTAAGGGGCTAGGTTGGGGCGGTGGATGGGTCAAACTAACAGGACTTTCAACCAGGAGACCAGAGTTTATGACCCGTTTAGTATTCAAGTATTATTTTACTTTACGGAACAATTGAAACAAATGGAACAACGTCACGTTTTATGTCACGTGCATAATTACGTCATATCTGTACACACGGAAGTGAAGTAACGTAACAAATATACAGATTTTACCCCAAACCACATTCTTTTTCTAAACTTAACCAAGTTTTGTGCCTATACCTAACCAAACTGTGACTGTTTCACAACGTTAACGAATTGTTTAAAACTGCAACCGTTACATTAAGGTCTGAGGACGGAAAAACGCTCCTGTGGGATGTATTATCTGCCACCGCTAGGTAGCACTAATTGAAGAAACGCTCATATGGGTAGTATAAGAGGGTAGAAACAAGCAGCGACCTATGTGGTCACATGGTTTGGAGGACTTTTTGGTTATTATTCACATTTTGATTATAGCAGCTTTAAATTTGAAGAAACTAAATTACATTAACAACGAGTTAATGTGTTACACTGAATTCTAATTATCACTTTAAAACAGGTTTGACAAACATCAACTTTATATTTAAGTATTCAAAGAAACACGAGGAAACTGAAATATTTGTTTAAATGGCAAAAAAGGAAAAGAAAAAAAATTTACAATATGCTAAAAATGGACAATACGCATCGGCAAGGACAAAGACAACACCATAGCCTCAAAATTACCAACAATGTAATCACCACCCATATGACACAGTTACAACAAGAGCTTGACATTATGAGCTTCATAAAACTGGCATTAATGTCTGCCATCCTGCAATTGCTGGTATTCAAAACCAACACACTAAAGATGCATTATCTGGTGTGAAGACCACAGAACCTGGAGCCTGACACAATTTAAAAAAGTAATACGGTCTAATAAGTCATTCTTCACTCTTTTATCTACATCTGGACAGGTTTATGCGTGTGGATGTCTGATTAAACATTATGCTGGGTCTGTAATGGTATGACCAGCCATGTAAGAAGAAGTCGTTACATCTGACGATTACCGTACATGTTTACATAGCAGCTAACACAAATATGATACCACTGAAAGCAGATCTAATGATGCCCTCATATTCCAAGATCATAATGCTCCCCTACATGTTGCTATAATATGTGGTAATTTCGTCCCCATGTCGTTAATTCCTGACAGCGGGACTGGGTAGCCCACACAGTTGCTAAATGTAAGGTCATGTTTCGTTCTCAAATAATTGTCTTTTCTTCATTTAAACATGGGTAAAGAGCTGTTTTGATGGCAATAGGGCAGCCTTATTCATTTTGTACATGCTTCTGTTAGGTTCCAAAACCGTTTTGCACCCAGCAAGCAAATCTGATTATAATAAATTGCACTATCATTGGGTAAGTAACCAACTGTTCAAGCAGAAGATCCATTTAATAGTGGAAAATAAAGTACACAAGCACATACATATTAATGAATGCAAATATGATACCCTCACTCCATCCTTGTCTCTGGCTTTGGGTCCATCATCTCCACCAGTCATCAAGCTCCCCTGACTCTCTTGTGATCGCTAAGACAAATCAAATAAGACAAACTACCCATTTCTCCTCATGCTCCATTAAATTATGAGTTTTCTTCCACCCATTTTATCAATTCAACGTAATATATTTCTCCATACAAGCATTTATTCCATGTAGAGAAGGTGAACATTTGTACTCCCCTCCTCGAGACAGAAATTAATCAATACATTGCCTTTGTTTTAATTCAACTCACATCACTCCATTAATTGTTGTCTCTCCCTCCACACTTCACGCCCCTTCCATCACCCCTCTCCGATTATCTACCCTATCGTTATCTCTTCATTCTGGACGCATCTATCCATCTTTTTGTGTCCTTACACTCCAATGAGATGCAGGTCACGCACACATTTTCTTTCCCCTGCCATGGCAGTGTTGGTGGGAGCAGCGACTAAGTGTGTCCCTGTCCGGTCTAAATCGGATTGATTAACGGCGAGTTGCTGTGGCAGGTCTCCTGAGGACCCTCCCCCCTCGCAGCATCCCTCACCCATCCCTCTCTCCAGATGCATCAGGGCGGGCTATACACGGATGCAGGCTACGGTAATTGTTAGTCGGAATAGCCATGGCAGCTTCCCACCTAATAGGTCCGACTCCTCAATAACTCCATGCAATCACAATAAATGGGGGCACAAGATAGGCTACAGTGGTCAAATGGGCCCATGAAACACTAGCGGGAGGTCATGATAAGACCCCACACACACACACACACACACACACACACACACACACACACACACACACACACACACACACACACTCTCTCTCGCTCTCTCTCTCTCTCTCTCTCTCTCTCTCTCTTCATCTTGATAAGAGCAGCTCTCTTTGTTTTTTTATGAATCTCAAGTGAACACCTAACATAAACCACGCAGCATATGAGACATTTTGTTGTTTTATACTGTTGGACTGTTTTGCTCTAAGGGACTGAGCAGCTCCCCTGAGGAGACCTAATAGGTTTTTCGGAAAAAATATAACAGTAAAGAGATTCTGACATCTTGCACGTCTAACATCTGTCTTCATGGTTGAACGGCAGGATTCCCCTGACAGTATCAACTGAGTTAGAGGCTGACAGGCTGCTGTAACTTGCTACAAACACAGCACAAGATTACAATTAAAACTGGTTTACATCTCTGCGTGTGCATAGACAACATTAAAGTATGTGATTAAACTGCATGCAGCACATTACAGTAAAGAAGACTGGGTTCTGCCTACCTGTATCACCCACATACTGTAAGTTGCAGCAGTGATATTCACACCACCTTATTGAAATGGCCTTTAAAACATAAACATCAGCTAATTATATTTGCCAGCCAAAAGGACACAATGTTATTTATGGCTTTGTATGGTTGACTTCCTTATGAGACACGTAGGTTTACTTAGCCTCGACTCCACTAGACAGTGGAGATGCTGACATTTAATGTGTTATGTTTATGATTAATTCATGGTTGCATATACTAATCCAGTGGACAAGTTAGCTATTTTATACATTTTATACACATATTTTTTAGAAGCATGGCATTTAAAATATCATCACAGCCATTATCAATTTTATTGCCATAATGGGAATATAAATGAATCATGAATTAATAGTCATCTGAGTCGTACTCAGTAAAAGAAAAAATAAGAGGGAAATATCGCCAGGTTAAACTATTTGTTTATATTAAATATTTCTTGACATCAAAAACATAATGTATGTGTGTGTAAAGAGTATATTATTTGAGTTATTGTAAAATGGATCATCAGTGATGGAAAGTGCATATTTAGTAATTTTGAGTACTTTATACTCCACTACATTTATCTGACAGCTGGAGTTACAAGTAACTTTTTCAGATTACGATTTACATGAAAAATATATTCTGAAATTACAGTGCATTGATTTATATTAAACTAACAATAAATGAAGTAAAACTAGCTCCACCCTAACCAGCTCCAACAGTAAAATGCTTCTTACGCAGTCATGCATCAGTATTGACACACTCACTAATAATGAATAGCCTATAATAATAATAATGTCATTCACCAGGGCATTTTTTTTCTCTGCATACTTTAACTGTGATACATTTATGATGACAATTTACACAAAAAATACAAACTCAATTGCTTTGAAAAAACTAGGTAAATGTACCCTTATATTGCTATTATTTTCAAGGTGTTTACTTTAAGTTCATACTTATTTTTTCTAACTGCGCTGATACCACATCTGTGCTTTTACTTAAGTAGGATTTTGAGTGAAGTACTTTCACTTTTAACTGATAATTTTGACATTGTTGTATTGGTGCGTTTCCTTAATTTAATGATCTAAATACTTCATCCGCCACTGTGGAATATATTGTGATTTCATGGACTAAGGTGGTGCATTGTAGAGATTTGTGACACTGAAACCAGCACAGATGAATCTGCAGGTTCGGCTGTCAGCAACAATCACAGTAAAACCTTGTTTTCTTGAAGCGCGCAGGAGGTGGAAGCGCCGGGGCTTTGGGAGCGAAACAAGAGGGAAAGGCAAATCAGGATTATTGTCACAGCGGCGGAGATTGATAGCGACAAGGGAGTGAATTTCTGTCTGTTGGCCAAATGTTGTTCTGACTTGATCTGCTGCTGTTGGGCAGAAGGGAGCCCCGAGGGACAAAAGAGATTACACTGCCTCCACTTTTCATTAGGGGGCAACATTAAATGTGGAGAGAGAGACTGTGAAAGAGAAGAAATTGACAGCATAGAAATAATTCACAGACAGTGCTAAATGCTCAATAAAATCTACATTTTCAGCTGTGTGCCACTGATTTGTGTGGCATATTTAAGGGCTAACATACTGTATTTCAAATTTATTTAGCCAGAGACTTTTTTCACTTTAATGTGTATTGACCCAATATCAAACTGCATGTTCGTAATGTTTATACCTGAGCTTTGTCTCAGAGACAAATGATGGGAGGAGGGTGTGGGGTTAAGAGAAAAGAAGGATACGTAGTGAAAAGGAGGCTGCGAAAGCAGAAATTTGGATAAGGACACACAGACGGGTGAGCAGCTGCATGCACTTTTAACAGTCTAAGCACAGGATTCGGGTAAAGGAAGCCAAAGTTGAGAGGGGCTTAGAGTGATGGGGAGGGAGCCTGTTGGATAACAAACTGATCAAGCATGCCTGCTTCAGAGGAGGGGGAAGGGGGGGTATAAATGAGGTTGGGGAGGCGGGCCCTCCATGTAGTGTGTTATTTTTTCAGTTTAGTTTTGTTTCACAGTGGTGCCTTGATCCTTTGGTAATAAAACTGACAGGATTCATTCACTGTGATGTACAGACCTCTCAGAGCGGAGCGAGGCGATTGAGACGGCGTCTCTTAAACTTACCTGTGGGACCTCTAAGAGTGAACTGGGAGAGAGAAGAAGGGCAATTGAAATGGTCCTTTTTGTTAAAGCCTTTGTGTTCTTTCTGCCTCCATCCATGTGTTCCAGCCTGAGGTATCCTGTTTCTATTATGCAGGTCGACATGTAACACTTCTCCTGCACTGGAGACTCACACACTAATTGGCATAGTAAATGTTAATATTTTGCCATGACACTGAAAGACCTAAGGTGTCAAGATGTTGATTAAAATGTCTCTAATTGGCTCTAGACTGAAACCTTTGAGGGTAGAGGAGATGCCTTAATTGGCTATAAATGGGTTCTTTGAACGGCCTACCTGCAAAGAATCAGCCTCAGCTCTGGAGTTAAATTATAGTGTTCCTCTTTGACATAGTTTTTACTATCTCACGTTAACTGTGTGTGTTTTACAAAAGTATGTGCACAGGGACACAAACAGCAATACTCATTCATCATTTCAAATCTATTCATAGGTCAGAAGTTAATATCCCTCTAAAGTCTTATTCACACAGGACTAGGATTGCTAGGAGACCTCATGTGATTTAGAAATTAACCCCCACCCCCCACATCTGGAGCGCATTCACACGGGATAAGCTAAGTCTGTATTTCACTCGAATTTACTGACATTATCCCCCACATAGGATTGCAAGAATCTGTCGAAACTTGTATTTATAATTGCCAACGCTGCCAATATAGCTCTAAATCACAGAGATGCCATTTTGCACAGGAATAATTTTATCATACAACCTCTGTGTTTGGCAAAATATGGAAGGTAATTTGCAGTGGAATTTTTACTTGACAAATACAGACATTGACAGATTTGTGTGGGATTAAAATCTCAGACGACCTCCGCAATAATTACAAGTTACTAGAGGTCCCCAGGTAATACTAGTCCTGTGCGAATAGGGCTTAATTCTGATATACCTACTCTTAAAATTGTAATAATCCAATATGCATTTTACATTGTTCATGTTAGCTATGCCACTATCAAACTGCGAAAAACTGCAGTTTATGAAAGAGACAAAATCCTGCTTCCTTGATGAGGAGAAATAATGATATAATGGGGTGGCAAAAGCAAAGCACAACAAAGGCACCACGACAGGCAAGCTGAGTCGTTTTAGTTGGTAGAATATAATGGCCTCAGCCATTATAACAGAAACATATAGTCAAATAATGGCTGTGGGCATGAACATGCGAATAAATGTGTGTGTTCTGAGAAAAAGGCAAAAAGAGAAAACAGCAAGCTGCAGGGTATGAGAGGAACTGTTGCTCTTCAGGAAATGCTGTCTGAAAAGGTGGACTATTATCCTTTATCACAAAATATTCCCCCATTATACGTGAGGCCAGTGTGTCACTAAAGCAATGCACCACACGGAAAATTTGTCTTGATTATTAATTATTCTACCAGCACACACACAACCACAGCTCCTAAAAGGCAAATAATAAAATATATTCCAAACTGTCTAATGAAATGCCACATGAGGCCCATTGACACCTTGTCTGACGTACCGGTAATCAGCAGCTTCCACCTCTCACAGGAGCCAGATCACACCTACCAGTGGAGTCAAGGCGTTCCTTTCCTCTAATTGAGTCCAAGCTTGTCATCACCACAATTTTTAAGTGGTATAATAATCAAATTAGCTCATATCTTATTATCTTACTTTCTTACGAACCTTGGTTATCAGTTTGTACTTTGCTACTTGTGACTTGAGAGCCAGCCTAAAAAAATTGTCTGCTTAATCCCTTAGTCATAATAATAAGACATTAACCCATGCACTATAATAAAAAAACAACATATGCATTTTTATCAGAACCTACACATCTATAATTCTTAACATGGTCACCTTAAATGCATCTTTACTCCCAAGCTTAATTCTCCACCTTTCCCTCCAACCTTTACACCTTACATCGTTAAGGTTAAGCCACATGTCAGAGCATTTCGTTGGGCTTTAATAAGGCACAGCTTTGTCCACCAGTCTCCTCCTCCAGTAGGTCAGATCCAACCTAATGCCACTGACACATAACAAGGTCAGCGTGTGTCAATAGGAGATTATATGCTGATTTGGTAACACTTATGTCATGTGATGAGGCACTACGTACCAACCAATTGACCAGCCCAGTTTCTCCAATATTGAACCCGCTATAAATGTTCACCCTCCCTCGCCATGCTCATCACTGTAAAGGGCAAAGTACATATTGGTGGTGAATTATATATCCATTGAAAAGGTCATCTACCTCAACACCAATCTTTTGATGAGTTATGGGACACGATGACTGAAGAGGATTCCTTTCATTGAGTGATTCATCTCTGCAAACTTGGTGCAAACTTGCACATCAGCTACACATCTCAGCTGGCAACAAGAGACTGATTTGTTTTATATATGTCAGTCCCTGCAGTGATCTCTCCTCAGGATGGATCTTATTCTCAGCTCCCTTTGACATTGATCAACACCACGCATATCTGTCTGACAATTGTTGTGCACACACACACACACACACACACAAACACACACACACACACACACACACACACACACACACACACACACACACACACACACACACACACACACACACACACACATCCACTCCTAAAAGGAATAGTTTGACACAGCATGTTAGCTTAGCTTTTCGTAACAGTTTGGCACATAACCCCCCCATAAAATGGCAAATTGTCATCATTACACTTAATTTTTGTACGAATGAAACAAATGAGATATGAGATAGATAAATATGTATTGTCCCATGAGGGAGATTTGTTTTCAAACACATGATATGTAAGGGTTAATGCCAGATAAGGTGTCCTTTATCAGGTTATGGACATCGGTTCTATTGCAATGGAAACGTTGTTCACTGGTTGAATAAATAAGACACACCATAGATACAACCTCACAACGGGAGATATTTCTAGTCTGTCATAGAACCCTTTGGCTCAGACAGATACGAGCCAGAAAGCTAACGTTATGCAAGCAAGATTCAAAGTCAATAACATTGTGTACGGTGGACAATCAGTAAATATAATTTGACAGTATGTTTAACAAGACAAGCTAGCTATCCAGCCACACTATTGTCCCCGAATTAATTGTCAAGACTTTCACGAACAAATCATACATGTGCTGTCATCCGCAACCTGAAGTAGCAAGTTGAACAGCAAATGGGATGTGAGATGATCACTGTGAAACAAAGTAAGTTCAGAGGGGCAGTGTAACTTACTTCTTTTAGCTTGTGTGTTAGTGGTGTTCAGAGAATGAGGCACTGAAGGACTACACTCAGTGTTGGAAATAAAATATTCAGATTATTATTTTTTCAAATCATTAATGCGCGAAATTATTTTAAATGTAGCACATTTATTTGGAACAGTAAACAGACTTAGTGTACGTTATCACTTTTTAATTGACACCCTGCAGCCAATCAGAATTGGGTATTCACCTAGACCATGGTATAAAATGTGTTAATTAGCAGTGTTGGGCAGCAATGCAAAAAAAGTGTGTTACACTATTGTAACTACTTATTGTCAGTAGTGTAAGGGATTACATTTTAAAATTCAGTATTTACAGTATATCTTATATTATCGTTGCTTATTGCACCGTTACATCAACAGCTTGTTTGCTGTCTGAATGGGAGTTTGATGAAGAATTTTTTTATCAGTTTGTCTCTCTGTGCTGAGTGAAGCGACTGCTGGACCAAAAGACGAGAGAGAAACGTGCTTCCCGTTAACTAAAGTTGTCTCATTTACATGTTGTGTCTTCTTTGTGTCTGCACCTTTGTTGGAGTTAAAAAGTATAATGTAATGGTTAATGAAATTAATTATTATATTTATTATAATGATGAATGAGCTTTAGAGGTTCTGCTAGGTGGGTTTTGTCATCTTTGGACAGAGCTGCTAGCTCCTGTGACATTTGACCATAGAGACATGAGAGTGTTGTTAATCTTCTCATCTAACAGACTGGTAGATGTGTTTAGTCGCTACAGAGCTCTGTGACGCCAGCTAGAGAGCTCTGTCATATCAGCGGCAGTTGGTAGGATGTGTTTAGCTGCCAATAGGTGACTGTGAGCTGGCTACCGACAACGCCAGATGACGGTCCGCTCAGGAGCCATGGGAGTGGAGTTTAGCCGAGAAAAAATGAGCGTCAACAGTTAAGTTTAGGAACCAAAAGGACTAGTTAAGTTTAGGAAAAATATTGTAGTTTGGATTAAAACACTCCAGAGGAAAGAACACACGTTTCCTGGGTGAAAGTAATTTGTTTTCGCCGGGAAGTGAACTCCGCTCCCCGGCTTGAAAGCGCTATGTTTTATGTTGACACCACGTTGTGCTATTTCATTTTGAGATTATTTTCCATTGAATATTGAAGATCATAAATAAGTGTTTTTGCATGCCTGAACAAGTGGCCCTATCCATGGTATTGGAATGGTATTGGTATGGATTGGATTTAATTCTTGCATGTTTTGTTTTGTTGTGCATGATCAAAAAACATTCCCCACTCATAATGAGTAAATCAAATCTAACACCCATTCAGAAAGATTGTTACAGTAATAATGACAGATTAAGTCTTAAAAAGTCTGTAAATTGACAAACTTTTTGAGTGTTATCCTGGTTTTTCTCATTGACCTAGCTCGTTCACTCTGCTACAAGAGCATTTGAAAGCAATGAAACTGTGAGGGCAAGATCAGCACTGAATTGGGTTAAATAATTTAGTTGATGGAAAAGACAATTAATGCATAAGGAGTCAATAGCCAGTGTGGACGGTAAAAGTGTGTGTGTGTGTGTGTGTGTGTGTGTGTGTGTGTGTGTGTGTGTGTGTGTGTGTGTGTGTGTGTGTGTGTGTGTGTGTGTGTGTGTGTGTGTGTGTAAAGGAGGGGCACAGGTGGAGGGGTAGAAGATCTCATCTAAAGGCTATGAAAGATTTAACAGCAAGAGAAGACAGGAATGACAATGTCTGTGAGGGCAACAAACGCAAGTCCCCCAATTCAATCTGGCATTTAACTGTCTGTCTGTCAATGAAACAGGGAATAACTGTTTTTATGGACTTGATCAGTAACAAAAATGATCTATAATATAATGATGTGTGTATTTGGGAAGTCTATAAAACCAAAGCAGTATGAAAAACAATTGGAATTTGTACTGAACCTGAAATTATATTGATTTAATCGTAGTTGTTAGCTCATATGTTAGTTTGAATTCCATGTATTCCCAGTAGTAGGCCCCATGATGTTGTTGTCGGTGACGTCGTAGCGTTGTTGAATTGCGACAAATGATGGGAAAGCTAACAAGGCCAGCTGCATGACCTTGTTGCTGCACTAGTGGCTCCTACTGACGTGTCTGGCTGCAGCTTTCCATACGCCAACAGTAGGGTTAGGCTGCATTTACACCACGTCAGACATTGCGGCAAAAACCCCAGTCCTCCCATTCATTTGAATGTGGAAAGTGCATTTAGGCTGCAGTGGTGGGGATGCCAGAAAAAACGCAGTGGCCCTGCAGCGACAAGTTCAAACAGAATTAACTTTTCGGGAGAAACGCAGTGGCCAATCACACAAAAAACAATGGGTGGGGAACACAATAGAGACACACATGTACCATTTAAGTGACACTCCAACACAACCCTGCACTAATTGCAGCAACACCTGATTTGGAGTGAATGCAGCCTTAGCAAGAGCGAGTGAGAAGGACTGCAAAGATTTCACAAAAAACAGGGACCAGGGCGCTCTAATTGTTAAGACCTTTTGATTTGATTTAAGCTGTGGACGTTGCATGTCATATGTTTCCTTAACCTGACGCGCCTGGCACACCTGACGCGCGTGGCTTGTGACGTGCGACCTTCTGAAAAGCCATCATTGGAAACTGTTTGGAAAAGGGCCGGCACTTAAAAATAAATACATGGCAGGTGATTGGATGATCAAACTATTGTTTTAATCGAACAGTCACGGACATCAAACACACCTAAACCACGCCAGTTGCGGCCAGTAGCTCCTTACAGGATGCTAATTGTTTTGGTAAGCTGGTAGTTCAGACACAAATGCATTACTGGAAGCCTGACAAGATGGATTTTCATGTGAAATGTGATCCCGTGATCCTCGCATGATCTCGTGATATTGTGAGAATCCAGCTGCCGTGCAAGGTAAACGTTTTCTGTCTACAAAAAACAACTTAACTTAGAAGTATCATACTAATTTTGCATGTTCACGTAATGAGAAACAACTTGAAACTGGCCATTTTTCACATTAGATTAGTGAGGAAGGTTTCCTACATACTGCTAAGCTGTCCCCTGTTGGAGCCTTTTAAGATGTGGTTCTAAGCATATCAGTGAACAGCTGCCCGGCAGGGTTATGGTCTGCTCAGTAGCAAATTGCTGTCTGTTCATATGCCGTGTAAATTATGTGTAGAAAAAACACTCTTGTACCATCAAACACTCAGCCTACTTTGACTTGTAACAATGCTGCAAAGCATGTTTTTTTCTTCTCTGGTAATCCCCAGAACGTCACTCTTCTGTTCTGCAGCACACACGTCAGAATCAGGGCTCCTCAACAGAGTGAGGGCTTAGTACTTCTAGCTTGTCACGGTCGGATCTCCAGATGGAAGCATTCAAGGCTTTCTTCCAGGCATTTGTACTTGTTTATTTATTAGTGTTAAAGTCAGAGTACCTCAGAGGACAGTAGCCAGCTGTTGAATTTTGGCTGTGTTCCACTGAGACGTGGAGGATTGTTATCCTCCTGATCGCTTAGCTGTCACTCTCTCTCTCTCTCTACCTCCCTTTGTGTGCAAGTTGTACAATCAATTACAGTTTTCGTTTTCCATGTAAAGCTGTTCTTAGTCCCACCTCTGTTTCTATTTTAATCCTGCTTTCATTTCCTCTTCCTTGTCCTAGTAAGTAAGTAAATCAACAAAAGACTTTTGAAAGTTTTCTGTTTAAACTGCATTATTAAACAGAGGGTTGATATAGTAGTTATTTTGCATAGAAGAGTTGAGATACAGCGTGAGTTATTTTATTTTAATTCTGCTCTAAGTAAGTAAGTTTGGTATATTTTGTGGAAACTTTTGCTCTCAATGCTCTATTGTTAAGAAACATTTTTTTTGTTTTTCAACATGGTAAAAAACGGAGTGGTGGTCAAATTATTTCACAACACCTGTGCAATACAATGCAGTTCAGTTCAGTTCAATAGCCCTGCAATATTACCTTTGCGATGCTTTTAATTATCAGTTTTTGTTGACCCTGTGGCAGAGAGGTTTTGCTTATGACGTTGTTTTGGATGCTTCACCAGGGAAAAAAACGACAGCATAAGTTGTTTCAGAAAATGCCCAAAAGCAACATATGTTTAAGTGACAAAGCCTTCTAGCGTCTGTAGGAGTTATCCTGTCGGTCAGAAAGAAAAGGAGGAGGTTGTGTAATAATGTTTTAGAGCCCTAAAGTCTGAAGGAGGAGGTCGAGGTGAATGGAGGGGTCAACATTGGACTTTGACTTGTGAGTCTGCTGTTTGCCTCCCGCTACCTATTGACAGTAAACGTTGGTTTCTGGTGACCCTGACCACGATCGTTCCCTAACCTTAACCAAGTGGTTATTATTATAACCATGGCGACGACAACCTTGGTGACGAAGTATCAGTATAATGCCCCTGCATTATAAAAGTGTTCCTGTTATTGTGTCCAGAGTTATACTGAAACAAACTGAATTTTTTTATCATTCTGGTTGAGAATTGGTTTAAAAAGTTTTCAAAACTTTCAGATCACAATATCAGAGGGACACATACACACAAAACCCCCAACAAACACGCTCACCTGTCCGTTCTTCTTCAGGTCAGCCCACATGCTCGTCCCATCACCTCCTCTCATCAGGACATGGTAGGTGAAGTAGTAGATGCCAGGCAGAGGGCAGGTGAACTTGCCGGTGCTCGGTTCGTAGTAGTTCCCTACATTGGTCACTACGTCATCAAACTTCAGTATTTCACTCCCTTCGTGTTGTTTCCGGAGGCCTGCGTAGAAGGCGATTTTGGGACTATAGAAGGATGGGCCGTAGCCATCGGGTCCAGGCCCTGGTGGACCAGGTGGGCCAGGCTTGCCGGGCTCTCCGGGGGGCCCTTTAGGACCTGGAGGTCCAGGAAGTCCAGGGCTCCCTCTGTACCCCTGTTTGCTCCTGCGGTTTGAGAAGTCTGGGGGCTGAGGTGAGACAGCTGTCAGCTCTCCCTGTGGGGGGGTGAAAGTGTCACACACCATCTTGCAGCTCCCAAGCATCTCGTAATGTGTGCCCCCTCCTCCGGACCCTCCTGCCTTGGTGGTGTGGACCAATAGGGGAATGGCAACCAGCAGGACCAGGACCATGGCCACGCCGACTCCAGCCCCAATGACGCGTTTCTTGCGGCTGAGCCGGGAGGCGGCCAGCGTGAGGAGGTCCTCCTCCCCCTTAGCTGGAATGGTTGTGCCGGCCAGGCTGAAAGCTGAAGAAAGTAACTGGATCGATAAGATGGAGGAGGAAAATATGTGATTGCGTGGGGAAGAGAAAGGAAATGGGGGACTAGTCTAGGAGTGGGACAGGCAAGTCTCAGACAGGAGAAAATCAGAAGTCGGGGAGAGAATGACAAATAGGGTTTTCCATTTGTTGGTGTTCAGCACATTGGTTTTGTATCCTTATATTTTTTCAGTTTCCTCTGGTTAACAATGTCAGAGGGCTGTCAACCTATCTAACAATAATACATCATTTTGCAAGACAAAAACAACATAAATATTTTAAATCACCGTTGAGATGTTGGATTGGAGGCAACTGTTTTGTTTTTTTTCAGCTCTGTGGTTGTGGAGGCTCCAGTGAAAAGCTTTCAGTTACTCAGGCAGAGAGCTGTCAGGTGGGGTCTACAGTATTCCCACTGGAGTTCATCTCACCCACCACATTTAGGGAAGGGCACTTTAGTTGTCTGTCTAGGAATGAGAAGAGAAGAACGAGGAAACTGCTAAATCTCGGCTCTTTTCTCCCTTCTTGTGTTTTGATGGGCTCACACCTCTCTTTCTCTGTCTCTCTTTCTCTCTCTCTCTCTCTCTCTCTCTCTCTATCTCTCTATCTATCTCTCTCTCTCTCTCTCTCTCTCTCTCTATCTCTCTATCTATCTCTCTCTCTCTCTCTCTCTCTCTCTCTCTCTCTCTCTCTCTCTCTCTCTCTCTCTCTCTCTCTCTCTCTCCCTCTCTATCTCTCTCTCTCTCTCTCTGTGTTGTTGGAGCCTGGATTAGCTTTATATCAGCAGTCTACTCCTCCATTCAAAGTACAGATGTGTTACAGGTCATAAAGGGGCAAATTCTGAGAAAAGGGCAGGCCAAATTGCATTGAAAGTGGAAACTTGTTTTAAAGGCAGCTTAGATGAAGCAGAGAACATTTTATCACAGAATCACAGGAGATCCTTGAATCTACAAGGAAAAAAACACACAGACACATACAGTCATATAATTGAATAAGAACTAACAAAACCAAATCCCTTTCTTATAACGCATAACTGTTAACTGAAAATGTAAAATGAACAAATTCAAAAATGCAAAATCACTTCATTTGCCAATAATTAATATTTCAATGTATTCAGCCATTTAAAAATAATGAAAAAATGTAATACAGAGAGGTCATTCATAATGCATTGTATGTAAATTTATTTTATTACACGTCACAAAAGTAAAGACAGTAGCCTCATATAATAATAATCAAAGCTGGGGTAACAGCTACATGTTGATTATTACAGGCCTATATTCATTCTACAAACTTTGCTTTTAACAAAATACTCGCATTCTAATACCAATAGCTAATAATTCCCTTTTACTTAAAATGGTCTCTTGAATTTTAAACACTAGTCCAGATGTAGGCTACACAGAGCAAGAGGAAATAAAGATTTCACCAGCAAACTTTTGAGAAACTCAGATCAGCTTACCTAGTCTTTTTCTTTCTTTTCTACCTGGTTCTCAGTGTTGTTTTTTCCATGCTGCAGGTTCAGAAACGTCGCAAGAAAACTGGTCCAGGACCGGAATGAAATCCTTCCAAGACTGAGCGGTTTCACTGTCGCATCGGGTGAAGTTGCGCTCCGGTGCAAACTCAAAGTCACACTAATATTTAAACTTGAAGCATATACAGGACTCCTGCTTTGTGGCCGGATCGCGCCGTCCAAAATGATGAAAGCAACGCTCTCAGCAGTCCGACACCGAGGGAATAAAAAAATAAAAACATTAATAATAATGCAATTCAAAGTCGCGTCGCGCACCTTCAATTAAAATCACACATTATATCGAGTTACTTTTACAGACTTTCACCCGGCAGAAATCCCGCTGCTGAGCGACTTTATTTGCAGAGCAACAGTTCACTCACTTGTTGTATTTTCCGTCCTGCGTCTCTCTCCTCAGCATCTACCTACTACTGCTCCCCCGCCCTCTCTCCGTAACACACACACACACACACACACACACACACACACACACACACACACACACACACACACACACACACACACACACACACACACACACACACACAACACACTCACCCTCCCAACCTGACCTTTTCACAAATTAAAATGACTACATCTGTTTAATAGTTAAATCAATCATCTGCGTTTTCCATTCAAATAGCCTATTGAAGATTTATTTGCACCACAGTTATATATAAGCTACAACCAAAAACTGATTTTAATAATATTAGTAGTGTAACTTGACATTGCACCTATCAATAACTGTAACATAGGGATCATTTCAATTTTTTTGTAATATAGCCTTGCTTGGCCAAAGAAAGTAGCTATTAGATCTTTTTAAGTATGAGTAGCCTAACATGTAGCTACTTGTGGAGCTGTTTGGCTTAACAGCAGGTGTGGTGAGACTGAAGTGTGAGTACAGCTGAGAGACTGACACACATCACGCAGGACGTCGAAGTGAAACGGATAAGGTGAAAGGAGAGTGGTGTTCGCAGAGTTGTTGTCAATGTCTGTGTTTCTGTAGCTTTCAGACCTCGTTAGAGATGAAAGATGAATTACTGTTGACAACACCCCTCCCCCTCCATCTCCTCCTGGTCTTCTTCTTTTCCTTTTTCTCTCACTGACTTCACATTTATAGCAATTATAAATTAACTGATGTTGAAATTAGACATTGTTTGTTTTTACATTATTTTGTTCGGCTGGTATAGAGCAGGGGTTCTGCTGAAATATTTGTTCAGATGTTTCTTTCTGTCAGTTGTATCAGAAACACACTGACATTAGAAACACGTCAGTCCTGAAATGCAACATTTTGCTTACATTTTTACTAGAAATATTGGTCTGGGGGCATTTACACAAGACACGGGCGAGTAAACCATTTAGGCAGCCGCCATGTCCTCTAAGGCATAAGTGTACTTGTATGTACTGTCAGTTCTGCTCCTTATTTATTCATCTTCCAACTTTACTGAGCAAGAGAGTGTAGCAGATATTGAATATGGATCAATAGATCACTCCCCCGAATGCATACTGTCAGTCGACTGAGTCCTCAGGCAGATGCCAAGCCTCTGGTTACATTTGCATTTGGAGATAGAAAATAACTACTGCTTGTCAGAAAGTGGAAAACTGTCTGGTTTCTGCATTTTACAAAATTGGCAAATTACATATAGAGGCTAAATAATTCTCTGCATTTGTGAATGTGTGCTTTTACAGTACATTTTCTGCTTACATCCACTGCATCCCTGGCAATGCTTCTTTATCTGCTTTTATGGCATGTGTGTGAGTGCCTATACACATACATATGTGCACACATACACAAATAATTTACATGTGGGCTCTGACACACTGGTGACATACGCAGAGGCTCCCTGCATTTAAATTATTATTGCCAGGAAGAGAGGACAATTTAGAGAGAATGAGGTTTTTAGAGCCCTATGAAATATTAACTAAGCCGATGAATATATCAGCTGTGAAGCGATAATGTCTGTCTCTGACTCTGTTTCCTCATGATATATGATATCATGTTCTTGTCTACACCATATCATCATCTCCTGTGTTTAATTAAAGCTCAGGTTTACACAAAGAAACAGTTTGATATTTTCGTTTGATTTGTACGTCCTTCCTTCCTTGTCCTTGACTCTGATATCTCTTCAGGTGTCTGAACTGTGGCAATTTGGTTAATATAAAGGCTTTACAGTAACAACAGACTGAAAGATCTGAAGACCAGAGGGTTACAAGATTACATGTCAGGTGGGACATGGCTGCTGTTGTCAACACAAAGCACTGCTGACTCAACCCAGTCAAGAATCCAGAGCAGGAGAAAAACTGAAGTCAAATGCTTTAGCACACAATAGCTGCTTGCAACAGAGGACGTTTTTTTCTTCCAGGTGAGTAAAACTTGTTATGTCTGTGTGATAATTTGTCATTATAATCACAAGAGTGGCCTTGAAGTCAAGTCAATTTTTATTTTTACAGCCCCAAATCTCAAATTTGCCTTAACCACGAATACCTGGAAAGAGAATAGACCACATGTATAGGCTACTGTATACACCAGAGGCAAACATAAGGATGCTGCATGTTAAGATATCTTATCAGATAAGGGACAGACAAAACAATTTACTGTACCTCCAAAAGAGGCATATATTTGATAAACATCAATGGAAAAAAGATGACTCTAAATGGTATATGTATGTGTATATACAGTACATGCCTCTTTATATCCTTGGAATAAAGATCTATATTATGTGTATACATATATCATGTATTTAGGAAACATTGATATATAACACTACAAGGAACTCAAAACACACTTAGGTGAAATTGTATTTCATTACATAACAACACTCCTGGAGCTGGAGGGAGTCATGTGTCTTGCTAAAGCTTCCAAACACAGCAGTTTGAACTCAGGTCTTTGCAGGCCAATAGGCTACTGTGTTACTGGATTTAGGGTCATTAAAAACAGGTTCTAAGTGTTGGAATGAGTCATTCAAGCTGACATTCCAATACTCTGGTTTTCCAGACAGCAGCACGATGAGATCGATAAGGCTGAACTGAGGTGATTTACCAGCAGGACAGTCACTCTGTCTCTTTAGAACAATCAGTAAAACCAATCAGGACATGAGCAGAGAGTCAATGTGATCAGAAAGGTTACCATGGTATTAACCAGCTCATACAAGATGGAGATGCTATCAACACAGCAAGACACAAATACAAGCCAAGTAAGTGGCTGCAGAAAGGGCTTAACCTGACCTGCAATATCACAGGTCAGAGAACGAGTGAGAAGGAAAAAGCGAGAGTCTGAGAAGGACCGAGAACCGAGAGGCAGCGAGGGTAAGGGAAATGTAGGGGTCATACATCACATGTTTAGTGTGTGTACATCTACCCAGTGGAATGTGTCATTTCAATTGTTCTGCATGGGGTGGCGAGACATGTTGTTTCTTCAAATGCATCCTATCTTTACATTTATCCGACAAGGACCTCTTGTGGCTGGCGAATTATAACTCCTGTGCGTCAGAAAAAGTAAAGTGACATTGTTTTAACACCTCTTTCAATGAAGACCAACTGCAGCTTGTTCATCAGCAAATATTGTGTGTCTCCAACAATTCATGTGACTTTGTGCCAAGCATTAGTCTGTTTTTATTTGAATGTGTAATCTTGGAGGCAAGGGACATACACAACATTTACCCTCATGTAAATTTGTTTGCGTCCCATACAAAATGAATAGGGGCCATGTTCAGTGGGACCTCTAGGGAGGAAGTTGGAGAGGATGGTTAAGCGTGTTACTTTAAGGATAGCGCTGTTCGCGTCCCATTTCAACTGATAAAGGTGTTAAAAAACATTCATGTGAATACGGATTTGACCGCTATTATTGAACCTGTACTTCCTCTAGGTCAAATTTATATGCAGACAACACACAGAATAACTTCTCTTATCAAGTAACTATTGCCCCTTAGACTTATTCTATCAGTGCTTGGAGCAAGTAGCTGGATGTGAAAGAATGAAAGATGTTGCTCGACTTGATTGGGGGAGCTATTAAGATGAAAAACCAAGTTAGAAATCTTGGTGTATTAAAAGACTTCAGCACTCACATCAAGACAATAACAAAATCAGCATTTCATCACCTCAAACAAAAAGCAACAATTAGGCATCTCATGTCCTGACAAGATTTAGAAAAACTCAATCATGCATTCACTTCCAGCAGGGTGGACTATTGTAGCGATCTCCTTTCTGTTCTTCCAAAAAAGACCGTTAGACAATATCAGCTCAATCAGAACTCTAACGAGAACCAAGAGAACTGAGCACATTACTCCAGTTATTAATTCAATCAGGAGAGACTTTGTTGCAGATATGCAAAGATGTATTGTACATAAGCATAATATGAAATGTATTTTCCTTTGGGGATTAGACTCATCATTAAAAATATTTTAAAGGGGTAGAGAAGCCAGACATATTCCCCCCAATGGAGCCTAGACACTGGTGATGGTGGAGAGGGAACCCGGAGACCGAACGAAGGACCTGTCTGCCGGAAAGGGACTCAGGTTGCAATGGTTGATGATGCCCGGAGGTGGAAGGGGAGGAGGAGGGTTGCACGTTTGCCTGAAAACACAGCTGATAGCAAGGAGAGAAGACATTTAAAGCAGGATGTCATGCTGTGATTGGATCATGAATTTCGTAGTCAATTCTGGTTGGTTTACTGAAAAGTGAACACTTCTTAACAGCTGAATAGTTTTAGGGAGAGATAGTGGTGACTGAAGTAATTTAGAAGTCTTCCTGAAAGAATTTGCGCTGAGCTTTATTAGACAATATTTTACGGTGCTGCTGTTTATGAGTCACTCAGAAATCTCAGTCTGTTAGAAAAAACAATTATTTCTGTTGAACTTCTGTTGCCATTTGACTTTTTTTAAATGCTAAATACATTTCTGATCTCCTTAAAGAATAAAAAAACCAGTAGGGCCCTTTCATCTTAAGGAAGTAGTCAACTGGTTATACCTTGAGTCAGAACCAAACAGGGTGAAGCTGCTATGCTGCACAAATATACTTCGTCATGATCTCAAATGCGCCCCAACCGTAGCCAATTTCAAATGTAAATTAATAACTGCTGTTCTCCTGTTTCTTTAATTAATGGTTTCTCTATGGCAAACTTATTTTGTCAAGACTGAAAGTACATTTTTGACTTTATTAACAAAACAATCTCAGTGAGTACAATCAAAAGATCCAGAAGAGCTACAAAATGGACAACCTATTTTGTCATTTAGTTTGTATTACTTTTTGGCATTGCAGACCTACCGATACAGTATATATTAGGAGAAAAAAGTACACATAAATATATTATTTACTTCATCTGACCATATAATAGCCTACCATTATTAACAGAATAATATGTTTCAAAATCACTATCATCATACAGATTTAACTAACTAAAATAAGCTATTGAAATCAAAACTTGTTCATTGACTTGTGTTTTTCTGATATATTCATGATTTTACTTTTGGTTTTAAATGTTTTATTATGGACATTTCCGCAATCAGAGAACATTTTGAGAATCTTCACCTCCTTAAAGTGCCAGTTTAGAGTTCGGTTTAAGGTTAAGAGCAGAATAATGATTGGGTTTTGGTCAGGGTGTTCAAGATAGTTTAGGCCCGGGATTTACTGTGGACATTCCTCATACGTGTAGGGGAAAAAAAGTGTGTATGCGCACAAACCCCCTCATCTCCCACATCTACCTCTGTGTGCAGATCTGATTATGGTCCTTTATTGCGAGTGACAGTGTGCAGATTGAGTTGCACAGCCTCTCTAATTCTCTCTATTAATGAGTTGCGCTCCACACTGCTGCCCCGGACCCCATCTATTAATCACAATTTGTCATCTGTCTTGTGCTCTCTACACACCCCCCCCCCTCTCCTCCAATCCACACTATCCCTCCTCTACCTGTCCCTTACCTCCCAGCTGCTGGTTCCAGCTCATCCCTTTATCTCCTCTGGACTTCTCCACAGATTCTCCGCACAACACTCTTCTCTCAATTTGCTGTCTTTCTGTGTGTTGTTCTGTGCTCTGCACCTGTTCCCTTTCCTGGTATTTTTCCTTGCATCTCCATCTTCAGCTCTTGCACTGCTTCCCCCCCACCCTTGCACTCGCGTCTTGCCCTTCTTCCACGGCATGGTCGAGCATACTGAGTGGGTTTTCCCCCTGAAAATCCACATTTTAATTCCGCCAGCACTCCAAGGTTAAGTAAGCCCTCTCACATCAGTAAATAATGATTTATCACTCCAATTCATATCTATATTGGTAGTCTGTAATTACATATTTTGAAATATTATATCGGATATTTAGACATAATGGCTGTTTCACAAAATAAAAAAATTCTAAACAGCTTATTTAAAAGCCACTTCTTCCTCTTGTTCAGACACCTCAGTTATGTTTGTGACTGTATAAGCTGTCAAACGTTTGTAGTTTTGATGGTGCTAGATTTGAAAGCATGACTAACACATTGTGATTCTAGCACAGTTACAGTGACATGTCAGGAGGTTGGATGAAATTATATGGACAGAAAGCGAGACAGAATAAGAGTAACATGTACAGTTCATTACTCGTGGATCAAAAGTAGCTCCCGAATCCCTACTGAGCAACTGTGTCAGAAATCCTCTAGCCTACACTGAACATTAATTAAAGCTCTTGCCTGTCCCAACAATCTGCTGCTCCCACCAGGAAATCTGTGTTCTGAATCCCTCTAACATGGGAAACACAGAGCGAGACCGCCCCGGATGAACAAGACATGCACACAAGTCTGGAAAAGATGTGAAGCAATATTGTAAATGTCATGTATTTGAAAGTAATAGTGTAACACATTTATACCAACAAAAGTCTGTTTTTTGGTGTCTGCGGACAACTTACAGTACTGTAAACAACCAAGCTGTTTTCAGGTTCCACGGGAAGAAGATTGAAGTTTTCATTTTCTGATAAGAAAATATCCAGGACTTCTGAGTTGCTGCTGAAGAACATCACATTCACACATGCTGTTACGTCACTGAAAACCCTAAAGTATCTGGTGATTTCAAAAGTTGCAAAAAACATAAAAATAAATTATTATGCAAAAGATGCCTGAAACCAATCATTTTAAACCTCGACATTGAGCCTCTTTGTTTAGATGTCCGTTGTTCATTCCTGTCTTTGAAACAGAGGCTAGATAGTAAAAACAAAAGATATTAAAAGATGGTTAAATAATACCTGACGGAATAATGATAAAAATCAGTATTGTATTGTCGCCATTATTGTACAACAGTAATTACAAAGAGTGTTGGTAAGAAATGAATTACTATTAATTAATTAAAACACTCATTTGTTACACTTCAAGTGTTAGTAGTACAATAACTACTAACATTGTTGATTAGGGGGATCAAATTAGAAGTGAGTGTGAGAAGTGAGAGTGATACTGGCGATGTGGTTGTGAGATGTGTGTGACACATTGACTGTGACAAGAAGAGCACTGTGAGTCGCGATGAGTGAGACATGCGTTATAAAGGGCTGTTGTGCAAATTTAGCCCAAGGATTTTCTGCAAATATCTGAAACATTAAAACAGGTCTTGTTACATGCCGGTCCCGTGATTGATGTTATGTTTGTGTTGTTTTCAGTTTTCTTCAGTTGTTAGGTCCGATGACAAGACACAAAATGTACAACGTGAGTGCATGTGTTCATATTCATATTTGAGTAAGGCTTTTGTTTTTTGCATTGCAGCAACAGTAAGCTTAATCAGCAAGTGAAGATGAGGATCCATGAAAAAAAGTACTGGGTGTCATTTCAACTGATGACTGGAATGTGCAAAGCCCACCCAACAGTACAATAAAAAATGTATTGGATCTTGTGAAAACTTAAAAAAAAAAAAAAGGAAAAAGAAGAAGACTGAGAAAAGGAAACAATGACACAAGGACTCGCTCCGCAAATATGATTGGTGATGTCAACAGCGTTGTCATTGTGAGCATGTTCAATGCTAGCATTAGCATTTAGCTCAAAGCACCGGTGTGCTTGAGTAAAGCCTCACGGAGGAGCTAGCATGACTGAAGACTCTTGGACATTTGCACGGTCACATTGGTTTACGGAACATTGACTTCCCATATCATTTCAGATAAGTGAACTGCACACCCAACCTTGCACTGTATTACACCCAGCTACAGTACATAGATGTAGATATTCGTAATAAGATGTCCAGAGGTGATATGGTGGAATTTTATCAGATATTCATTTGGGAGAGCTTGTGAGGACATGCAGCCTTCTGTCACCAGAGATAGAAAACAGTCAACCGTTCATAAAAATGACCCAATTGCCGGGACACCTACCTACACCCTCTCTTTCCCACAAAAAAAAAGGGTTGTGAATAATTTAGCAGTGGTGATCCTCTCGTTGCTCAGAGGTCATGGCCTTTCTAAACGATGACAGGAGATGGATCTGGCAACTCTGTCTGGTGACTCCAAGCATGTTTTATTCCCTGGGCTGGTCTGGGTCCTCTGTTATTGTCTGTACTGTAGCTGTCTCACAGCTTTTACTTTCACAGTTTACAAATACTTCTTTCCGTGAATCATGAATCTCACACAAATAAAAATCAGACCAGAGAAGTTGAGATCAACACGGAGCAGGATGAAGTAAAGAAAAAAAGAAAAAGAAATGGAACACAGCCATGACAAAGGACAGAAAGACAGTCAGGGTGGAAGAGAGAGCGAGGGATCATCCAGTAAGGATGACAGGGGCAACAGAGAGAGGAGAGAAAAGAAGGGAGAGATAGTGAAGCGAGACTTCGATGACCTTCTTTTAGCTCTTAAACCATGCTGTTCATGCCATCGCATCACTCAGAGACAAGAACACCTCCTATACCCTGCTGCTGCGCCATGAACATGACAGCGGCTGTCTTATATACTGGACAATGCTCTCTAATACACACACACACGTACACACACACATTTCCTTTTGGGGCTTTGTGTGATTACATCTGTAGTAAAACATCAGATTTTCATGTATTCATAATTGGACTTGCCTCAACAGGTTCATGTATGCTGCAACAAATGGCGTAAAGACTCTGTCACACACATTAGCTTATCTTGCTTCAATTGGTCTCCACATTTTCAATAACAACAAAAATACACCAGGCATATTGCTGAAGATATTCTTTAATCCGATATATTTATTCATGTTTTTTATCTAAAACATGATGCAAACAAAACACAATCAGGAAGAAAAATAAATATATAAGTATAAAATGTATTTTATTTTTAATTTTAATGGATACAGCTCTTGTGTTACAGAATCATCCACAATTTTCCAGTCCATGAATCAACCCCACATATTTTTAGTGTCCTTGTGAGGTTGCCCTTTATATAAAATATAGTTTTTTAGACAGAGAGCTTGATAGTCCTTTTAACCACTGTCTGAGAATTGACTTATATAAGAAAGCAGTTCCTAAAAGAAATTGAAACCTTCGTGTTTTTAAGTTAAACAATTACTTTGTGAGAAAAGAAAAAAACTACAGCTCCTATGAAAAAAGTACAAGCACGGCAGTCCTCTGCAACATGTGTCCCGCTGTTTCACAGATTGACAGGTTGAGCTGGAACGTGCTATATTTGGTTTGGCAAAAATGTAAACTCCAGCCAAACATGTTATTCGAGACAGTGACTTTTTCTCTTGTAGAAGAAGAAAAAAACAGAAGTGTTTCTCTCACAGAAGTGAAAATACAAACAATACAGCATAACCCTAACCTCTGTGTTGCTTGTTTAAGTATGTTTCTTTGCATTGCATTGCATTTAAACAGGGTTATTTAAGAAAGAAATAACATTTTGATTACCCTTTTATTTATTTAATGCTGTGCTATAATACAAGGAGAACACACAATGACTATAGCTCTACTCTGAAATACAAGAACAATGCTGTTTCTTTATTTCTATGTCTTCTAGATGGACCATCAACTGGTCAGGATGCTGACTTTTTGCCTTGGACCTATTAGCTTTAGCATGCCCTTTTATGTTATACTATGTAAATATCAAGTTCATATTTAGGAACCTTTTAAAACGTGTCAGCTGGAAACATTTAAGTCAGCCAGGGACACATTTGTCAACCAAATCAGGTAGTGTAGACACACTCTCAAGCATAATGTGTGTGTTTTTTGTCTATAGATAAGAATCCACATTATATTCTGAGGTAAACTAGCCATCCGTCTTCCACCATTTGGCTTAAATGTGCAATATAACTGTGAAAAGCTATCCATCACATAATCTGTCTCTCTCACAAGGATCTATCCATCTGTGTCCTTAACCTGAAGCCTCTACCTGTCTTCGCTGCTCCGTAAACAAGAGCTCCAGACACAATTACAGTAACAAATCTCCCCCCCTGCACTATTTCTATTTTCCTCCTACACAGTCTCACCCGTTCTCTCTCTTTTCAAGCTTTACCTCCAGCTTTCGCTCTCTTTCCCTTTATCTCTCCACAAACCACAAGTGTAGTGGCCTCATTTTTTTTTATCTTGCAGTGAACAATGTTTCATTTAGCCTGTGCTTTGGTGCAGTGCTTGAAGTGAAAATAAAAGGTGCCGGTACTCTCTTGCATTGGCAAATCATTATGACTTTTGAGATTTCTACAGTGAAAAACAAAACTTGGAGATATTGCTGGTACAACAACAATGTATTGTTATTTATTAACAACATAAATGTATGTATTTATTTAAACAAGTCGTGTGTGTGTGTGTGTGTGTGTGTGTGTGTGTGTGTGTGTGTGTGTGTGTGTGTGTGTGTGTGTGTGTGTGTGTGTGTGTGAGTCTCTTGACAGCTTTAGTCCCCTCTCTGTCTGGCCAGCAAGTGACGGATGCTGCTACATGTTTTGCAGTGCAGGTACGCTTAAGAGTAAAATGTATAAGTGACGGTACTGCGTACTGCACGTCGAGCACTGCTTTGGTGGGTTGGTAAAGCGAAAATCTTTCTCTGTAAGAAAAACTTGTGCAGGAAATCATAGCTGGAGCTTCAGTTATTCAGATTTCCTTTCAAAGAAGCATTATTCTTTTCAGTGCTATTTCATGTCAGAGCTTTAGGGATGAATGGCTTCTGCAAGTTCATGACTGGTTATTGATTTTTTCAGATGATCAGTGGGTAACGGCAACCGTTCATCAGACATATTTGCCTAATGGTGCATTTTACTGTAGATAATGCTTTGCTGAAGCTTGTTTAATGGACTGGCTAATGCGCTTATTGAAAAAGCTATATAAACAGATGTCAAATCTTCATCCTTGAATGCTCACGAGGCCTATGATAAAGGGAAAACCATCTGAAGACTCTACAGTCCTGGAAAATTAGGATGTGGGGACACAGTAGAACAAGAGGTGAACCACCGCAGGCCAGTGGACAGTAAGTGGAATTACTGGGGAATTTTTGGGGTAGTTAGATGTGAAATAAAAAAGAAATAATTCTAAGAAAAGAAAAAAGAGAAATTAGAATTAGATTATTTGTGTCACACTTATTGTCATGTCTAGACAGGAAAACAAACGTCTCTTCTAGTCTAAAATTAACTCCAATTCAAATGTAAAATGTCCAAAAAAGGCGTTGTGGCTGCAGTACTACTGAATCTCTCTCCTCCGTCTTTAGCATCTGACTCTGTCTGTTTTCCCAGTTTCAGTATATGTCAGAATCAGAATCAGAATCAGCTTTATTGGCCAGGTTTGCGCAAACAAACAAGGAATTTGACTCTGGTTAATCTTTGCTCTCAAAGTACAACACTTACTTAACATATAAGAATAAAAACAGAAAGGACAGTGAGAAATATAAAAAATACTGTTAAGTATACAGTATAACAATACAATAGAATTTAGAAATTTACTAAAAATATACAATAACAATTGAAGAGAATGTTCATCTGTTCATGCCCTCATTTCTCCACTAATCACTTTCCTTGAGTTTCATGCCCCTGCCCATCACCTGATTAGTAACTTGCTTGTACTACTACCCATATTACTCATTAGCTCGAACATACAGTATATATATGTACTACCGCCTGCAATGTATTCTCATCAATGAGTTTGTACAGTATGATATATTACGAAAACGTGTGCACAACGATTTGTTGTCTTAAGAAATGATGGTGACCGGTCACTGTCAGGTGACAGGTAGTCGTGACTGTTAAGTTTAGGGACCAAAAGGTGACAGTTAAGTTTAGGCACCAAAACGACTTAGATTAGAAAGATTAGAAAAAAGTTTGTGGTTTAGACTAAAACACCGGCCCCTAAGTAGTACTACCGGGACACAAATACCACTCCCAGTCAGGACAGGTCCTTTAAGCTGGGAACCTGTTTTTCTCTTAACTAAGATACATATACGTAATTTTGGGAGAAATGTACTTATTGCTGTTTGCCTCTGCATTAGTTAGAGCCACTCAAAATGTGTTTTTATTATGCTTATGTTCCCTAAAATCTCAGACCTTGACTATACTGTCATATATATATATATATATATATATATATACTGTATTTGTGCACAGTTTGTCACTAGAGTGGTGTTTTTATATTCCTCTACTGAAGGTGGCGATGTCTGTGCACTTCCCTGATATTTGAGATACAAATTATCCCGGGCAAGCTTGATTAGCTACGTCACTAATACGTAAATCAATCACTGTCTAATATGGAAACACTATTCCATGGGGCAACAACTTCAACACAACACCAGTAAAGAAACCTGAAACCTCCAGCGCAGAACAGACGCACTGTCATCGTAACTGTCAGCCACTGCCAGTTACAAGCTAGCAAGCTAACAAACAACATAAACAAATAAAAGATGCTAACTACACTTACCATTCTGATACGTCTGCTAATCGTTGATGCCAGTGCACAACAGACTCCTCAACAGTCTGACTGACACCGGGTTAAGACAGGAAGCTAAAACTGTAGTTGCAGATAGTGAGATCTGTAAGCGGGCTGGCCTTCCACAGAGCCTGTCCAACACAGCCGCCTGGGCCCCCTGAGACGGCCTTCTGCTCGCGGGGCTCTGACACAATTTTGAAGATCTCAGTGTTGTTGTCTATGACGATAAGGGGTAATTGCAGTGTGTTTGTGAATCTCACTTCCCACAGTTCCAAACAGTGTTGCAACTTGTGATTTTTCCAGGGGAATGTCGCCACAGACGCCCAGTTTGTAATACTGAAAAAAAAGTGGAGAGATGAGTTCCTTGGGATGCGGCCTGGAAGGAACTAGGCTTGCATGACACAACCGCATCGATGTAACATCGCTCTGGACCTGAGAGACAGATGACAGGCCCCACACAACACAAATGTCAAGCTTAGGGTGTTTTCACACCGATAGCCTTTAGTTCAGTTGAATCGAACTAGAGTTCGTTTGCACCACTGGTGCAGTTCATTTGGGCTGGCAATCGCACTCTGGTGCGCACCAAAAGCGGAGCAAAAAAGCACACTGAGACCTGCTTGAAGAGGTGGTCTCGGTATGCTTTCAATCGAACTCTGGAGCAGTTCGTTTGTGGTGAGAACGTGATCCGTACTCGAACCGCACCAACTATACATACTCCGCAAGTCTAAGCTAATTTCTCCTGTAGCCAGGTGGGGTTTAGCAATCTGCGATGCAGCAGACTGTTAGCAGCTTCAATGTTTCTCTCACAGAAATAGACTGCGATCACGCTTGCCGTCCGTCACTCGTATCTCTGTGGTCAAACCAGCTGCCCTAAAATTGGAGACAGACGCCGGCAGAGCAGAGCGAAGTCTCGGTGACCAAAGCAGATGTAGTAACGTCTCTTGCGAAACAATGTCTGATAATTTTAATGAAATGAGCTGGTTTGACCACTAGACCAGAACACAGGACCTTCCTCCTGTATTTACCTTTTTGCTCCCGCCCCCAGACATATCCGACCAATAAGAGGGCTGGACGTTCTTGCCTGATTTGTAATGACGCATTTTGGTACGCTTGGATTTTTCCAGGTGTGAAACCAAACCAAACCAAACCGACCGAGGGCAAATCGATCCAAGTTTACTAACTCACCAACTGATTTGGACCAAAGCAAACGAACTACAGGTATGAAAATGCCCTAAGTTGCAGTTTTGCCTGAATGTACAGGGCAAGGACTGGGCCCACGGGAGATAATGCTGGTCAGTCCTGGGAGTACCTGTGTTAGGGACGTCATGCTGAGAGCTCAACTTTCAGGGATTAAAGGTACAACATTGATCCTAAAAACAGTGAAGTGGTTCAGTGGTTGACAGAAAGTTCACACCAGTATGACTCACTTTCTCCAATGTATTCTGATCAGAAACCTGATAACTATAGGCAGGCTCATTATTGCCACTTTAATGTGAGGGCTGTAGTCCAGGTAACACAGCTGAGGTTAATACATCTTTTTGATGTACTGTATGGTAAAAGGCTGTTTGTTAAATTAATTGCCGCTTGTTGTTTCGCATCATTGTACCATGTTTGTTTTAAATTCCCCACCCCCTGACTTATTGGTCACTGTTATGTATCTTATCATGCTTGCATTTTACCATGCATTTTCACTGAAGACCTTTATCTTTCTGTGAGCTGATACACACTTTATCTGAGGAGGGAACAGGGGGTTGAATGGTGTGTTAACAAAGCAAAGACAAGGCGGCCATGGATTTTAAGAATATATCGAAGCTGCTTAGCTGGTGACTTATTATTTGCTACATTCACAGCCGAGACAGTAAATCTTTCAGCTGACCAAACTTACTCTCTCTCTCTTTTTCGGTTCATCTATCTTTTTCAGAGGCAGTCTTCCAACACTTCTCTCGTGTCCCTCTTTGTCTTCTTCTCTTTTTGCCAAATAATGACGACCATCACGATTGCTTCATTTTAGGAAATTGCCATAGTCATTATCTCTTAACCTCTCTCTCTTCGTCAGATTTGACTATCTATTGCAAAACATTAATTGTTTGCTCTTTATCAACAAACTGGCTAGATGCTCACAGTCTGAAATTCAGCTCTGTCTTTGCTCAGTGGGAGTGAAAAGTGGGGCTGGGTACCGTAGGACCTGAATAATTCATGCCTGCTCTGGCTCCGTCCATGTGTTTTAAATACTGACTATAGACCAGGAAGCTATGAATCATTCATCAGAGGCGATTAAAGTCTGCTGTTAATTAACCCTTATCCTTTCACAGTAGTATGGAGGAGGTCAGTGACTGGTCCCTGCCCTGACCTCTCAGACCACCTGCTCCCTCCCTCAGTCTCTCACTCCTGAATTCAACGTATGTGTGACTGTCTTTCTTGGATAGGAAAGGTTGATCCAATTGAGATACAGGGAGTTTTTCCCATTCTGAATCACCAAAAAAAGATAATGTGTAAGTGATAAGAGTGTACTGAATAGTTCAATATAAAAGATACTTTGGAACATGTTTTAAGTGTACTGAGTATGTTAAATGTGTGTGTGTGTGTGTGTGTGTGTGTGTGTGTGTGTGTGTGTGTGTGTGTGTGTGTGTGTGTGTGTGTGTGTGTGTGTGTGTGTGTGTGTAATTGCCGTGACGAGACAAGATGTTGAGAACTCAGCGGTGCATGTCGTCAGAGCGCTTGAACGCTCCACGGATGGCCCACAGAGAGGAGTAGGAATGAAGGAGAGACGGAAGGGGGTAGAGGGATGAGAGGAAAAGAGAAGAAGAGACAGATGAATGAATAAACAATGTTTATTGTCCAAACAACAGAGAACTTCACAGAGACATCAGAGGGAGCAGCTGTTATACTGTGTGTGATTTGTGTGAGAGGCATTTTGTGTGTGTGTGTGTGTGTGTGTGTGTGTGTGTGTGTGTGTGTGTGTGTGTGTGTGTGTGTGTGTGTGTGAGAGTGTGTGAGGTCAGATTAGTTTCATTACACCCAGTTAAAAATATCATTTACTGATTAATTACCATAAAAAGGATATATAAGCTGTGTGTCGATGTGCGTACTGTATTTGTGTAATATGTGTCATCTGCACACATATTACACAAATACAGTACGTTGGAATCTGAGCATTTCCACTCTTTATTTCTTCTGTCTTCCTCAGTTTCTAAGTATATAATATAAATTAGGCAAGATTGTGACAAGACGCATTGAGGCAATGAGTAGAGAAAAGAGAGAAAGGAGGTTTCTCATATACAACCTCTTTATTAGTTGGTTATTGTTAAACAGTTTATAGAAGGCTGGTGTAGTTAACGTGAAGCTGGTCAAACATAAACAAGGTTAAGGTGTTGTTAATAAAAATGGCTTTCAGATGTCCCAACTGAGAATCTGGATTACATTGTGTGTAACAAGACCCCAGCCATGCTAGCAGCTCTGCGAGGATGTAAATGTTGCACTGCAATGCTTTGAGCTGAATGCTAACATCATCATGCTCACAATGACAATGGTAAAATGTTGATGTTAAGCAGTTGTACTGTTAACCATGTTCACAATTTGTTTTAGCGTGTTAGCATGCTAAAATTAGCAGTAAAACCCAACTAAGGCTGTCCCATAGTCATTACTTTTGCAGGTATTGGGAAATTTCTCCTGATGAAGGAAAGGTCAGTCGATCACCAAAGAGATTACAAATCATCCTGAAGGGAACATGAATGTCTACCAAATTTAATGAAAATCCATCCAATAATTGTTGAAACATGTCACTCAAAACCACAAATGTCAACCTCATGGTGGTGCTAAAGGAAAAGTCAGGGGATCACCAAAGTCAAAATGA
>NC_050178.1:30793719-30831219 GCF_008315115.2 Sander lucioperca
CCTAGGCTCCACAAACGCCAACAAAAACAAACTGCGCCAACCTGCACCACGAAACATAACAAGCCAATAACTGACAAGAAGGACCTGGTTGAGCCATCACTGCAGCAGCATTAACCAGTAGGCTACTTCCACAATGCACGTTCATGACTCAACCAACTCATCCGGTTATTGGCTGGAACACTGTTTGTTATGGTTCGTTGGGCAGGTTGGCGCAGTTTGTTTTTGTTGGCGTTTGTGGAGCCTGGGCTGTCTACAGAGACCGCGTTTTTTTTACAGTGGGTTCAGGGGACAGTCAGCTAGCAGATAGTGTGGAGATGTTTGCTGTATGTGACAAAAAATGTTGTAGTCTAAAAAGCGCGTCACATCACTTAGAGCACCTTTAAGATCAATTTTTTTTATTGATTTTTATCATTAGACATACAGAACAGAGAAACAAATTGAACAAGAACAAAAGGGCTGAGGGCTGATCTTAAGCGAAGATAAAAGAAGAAGGATGTCCTACCAAAACGAAAGATATGATAATTGATTTTAGAACACGCGTTGTTGATCACGTCACCACGATTATTAAAGGACAGGCCGTGGATCAGGTGGAGAGTTATAAATATCTTGGTACAGTGATAGATTCAAAACTGTCATTTGAGTTGAATTGTGATATGGTCTGTAAAAAGGGTCATCAACGTTTGAGTTGCCTTAGGAAACTTGCCAAATTTCACATTGACAGACGTATGTTGACTTTGTTTTATCTCGCTTTTATTGAATCTTTTATGTCATTTTCCATAGTGGTGTGGTATGGAAGCCTGTCAGTGAAGAACAGAAACTCCTTAAACCAAATTGTAAGATGGGTAAGTAAGATAATAGGATTAAATCAAAGGAACTTAGGAAATATTTACACAAATCAGCTGTACCGGAAAGCAAGTGCTGTCTTGAGTGATCGGTCGCATCCCTTAAGGAATGATTTTAAGTTACTTCTGTCTGGTCGCCGGTATGCGGCTTTGAGATGGAAAACAAGACGCTATAAGAATACTTTTGTTCCAGCTGCAATTGAATTCCTAAATAATAAGAGAGAAGTTTTAGTACTTGACAGTTAATATGGATAGAGGATATGTATGTGTTATGGCACAGTCTGTCATGATGTCTATTTGTTTACTTGTAAATTTGTACGTGATTAGTTGTATGTTTTTATGTCTTTTATGTGGATGACCGAATTATTCTTTTTATCTGCAAAACAATTTTACCTGGGGGTATTAAATAAAATTACCTTGACCTTGACCTTGACCTCAAAACTAGCTCTCAGGTCTTCAAAACTCAACATACCTTTCTCATTGAATAGCTGGTCTAAAGTATAAATACCTCTGTCACTCCACTGCTTACAAGCAAAGGGTTTGTTACCAGACATTAAGTGTGTATTGTGCCATATTGGGGTATTCAAATGCCACTTATTGGTGTAACATAGTTGCTCCTCCCCCTGTTTAAGCAATGTTGACAGGAGGAACGATTACAGTGAACTGTAATCCTCTCTCAATGTGGCATGTGAGTATTGTATGATAATGGTCTTGGGCTGGGGCACCTGGATAGCTCACCTGGATGTCCTCAGTCCTTGCAGCCGCAGGTTAAATTCCATCCTGTGGCCCTTTGCTGCATGTTATTCCCCCTTTCTCTTCCCTTTCACATTTCTCCTTTCAGCTGTACTGTGTAATCAATGCCCCAAAAAAAGAATCTTTAAAAAAAAAAAAATATATAGTCTTGGGGGGAAAAAACTATCCTTTTTGTATGGAGCTTGAAGTCTGGATGTGTTTAGCATAGCATAGAAACTGGTAGCTAGCCTGGCTTCTTAATGAATAATAGGTTATCCATCCGTTCAGTACTGAAGCGTATAGTGCAGGTTGAAGTTACCAGAGTTAACAGATGTGGTAAGCACAGATTCAGATCTCTGTATAGGCACATGGATACTTAACCTCTCTGCGACAGCAAGACTTTAGTATTCCTTTTTGATTCAATAGTCAAATGGGCAAAACCACATTTGTCTACAGTGCAGCAGTACAGTGGAATAGTCTGCCCACACAACTAAAACTGAGTGTTTCACTGAGCATGTTTAAAGTGGCCTTAGAGAAATGGTTACAAAGTACCATGTGTTACCATTTTCAGTTTCAATTCTAATGTTTTACTTTTTATGACCAAGAAAGCAAAAAGCATGATGACATAGCTATCCCGCCGCCTGCTATTTTATGTTAATTGTGTTGTCTATACTTGTTGTCTTGTTGTGCTGTTTTATCTTGTTGCGTGATAAGTGTTTTACTAGAGGACCACAATGGTAATGGACTTTATTGTGTTTTTATCCTTGGTGATTTTTAATGTCGGCCTATGTGTGTCTTTTTTTAAGTCATCAAATAAATCCAGTCGAATATGCAGTGCCCAGCTGTTGTTAGCCAAAACATAGTAACAGCGTGTAACTACCCCTAAAACCACACATTTTGCACCGAGTAGACAATGTGTTAATAACTGAGCTTTAATGTTGTTGGAATAGGGTGACCAGACGTCCCCGGTTTCGGTGACCTGTCCCCGGCTGGAGCTGTCCCCGGAAATGTCCCTGGTTTTCACTGTGACTGACAGACCCGAAATTGGAATGAAATAGTCGTGCACCCTACACGCACAGGCTCAAGACAGCCAGAGCAAGCTTCAGAGCTCAGAGATGTTCTAGAATGCCCATTTTACGATGCTAAAATTACTGTTTATTTACATGGAGTCTGGTGGGTTTAGCGAACGCAATTTCGCGGACTTTTTATGTTTTAAAAAAAGGATCTTACTCTTTAACAGAAAGGTCGACCTCCTTAGAAATACTTTCCATAATGTTGTCAGACACTTAGAATATTAATCTGAGCCTGTCAGTGGCAAAACAGGCACTTTTATGAACGTAAAAACAAGCTGTACAATTGACGTCCTATTAACTTACATTGTAGCTTGTTTCGCCATTTCCGACTGCAGCAATCTCGTTTAATACTGGACCAATGTCAAAGGAAAATATTTCCTCAATAGTTTTAATTGTATCTGATACTCAATGAGCTGTTGCAGAAACAAGCCCAGCTTGAAGCAATAAAGCAAAAGCTGTCAGATAAATGTAGTGCAGTAAACATTACATTTCCCTCTGAGGTGTAGTGGAGTACAAGTATGAAGTAGCAGCAGGGGCGATTCTAGGATCAGACCTTTAGGGGGGCTCAGACCCTATGAGAATGTGACATGGATATGGCCATGCAAAAGTGTTAACCCCATTGCTGTGACAAATTGCAAGAAAATTAACATTGAACTTACATGAAATGTTATCATATTTGCATTCTGCATAAATCTCTGCACACCCATTACTCTGTGAAATATCTCACAAACTCTTCACTCACCACAGGCATCAGTACAACAAGCGGTCCCTGAGTAATCCGGTTTTGAAATTGCAACAAAATTTCTACATGGTCTCCAACTTTATAATGTATTCTCATGTAAACTATTTATGTCAGCACAGATATTTTTTGTAAATTGCTTAGCCAGTGTATTCCACCATAATGGTTATTATATTGCCAGATTCCAGACAATCCCACTTACTTATATGTATCCCACTTACAAATATGAATATATATTTCTACTGGTATGCTTCCTAGTGACATGAATGCAAAAATATGAAGAAAAAAAATATTCCACCTGTGTGTGCATGGTTAAAATTCTGAAGTGCAAAATAGCTCAGGCTACAGCACAAATATTCCCATTCATAGATATATGAATAATCAAGTGTAACCTCTGAATTTCTTTTCAAAGTGCACCAGATTGATGCATTTAAACATTAAAATACACAAAATTTTCTTACAGGGGAGCATGCCCATGGATCCCCCCTAGGGGAGCTTGTGCCCCAGTGCAGCTCTAGGTCTAGTGACACCCCTGGGGCAGTGTCCCCGTTTTAAGTTTACAAAGATTAAAAAAAATTACCTGTTTTGGAGGTATTTACGCTTCTGAGCTGGAAATGTCCCCGGATTTTGGAGGAACCAGGCTAGCCATTTCCCACTATCTTTATGCTAGCTGGGCTAACCACATCCTTATCTCAATCTTGAAAACTGTTTGCATGAAAACACCAGTTAAAATGTACATATATAAGAGCCGAAGAAAGTTGCTTATGCATTAGTGATAACTAGCCTGTTAAAGACTGTGAGTGTTAAAGATCTGAGTAAATTTCTCCTATTCCACCATGACTTAATTACACATAGAGACTTAATCATTCCTCTTGTCCGGCGGCACTAATGCTAATTAGTTTCTCTCTAGCCTACACACCCCGCACACACGTACATTTCAGGCACACACCCTCTACATATGTAATGACATCGTGCCTATTTACACTTTACACACGCACTGACACGGCTGAGTGTCTCCCTGCAACATTTTTCTCATTAGGATCTCTGTTCCATCAATCGAGGCTTGGTGAATAATTTATAGATATTGGCGAGAAGATAGTTGGCAGAGGATCTGTGTGTCCAGCCAAAGTCCCTGGTATGAGTTTTTACATGTACGCTTCCACAAGTCACAGGGGTCTTTCTGCCAATACTGTCTGCCAGCTAAGATCTCCTGTTCATTCCCACTGACAGGCCCCACAAACACACACACACACACACACACACACACACACACACACACACACACACACACATAGTGTGTATACATGGCACACACTGAGTCATACACATACACTAACACATGGAATAAACACACATTCAGCAGCATATATACACATTTACATTTTTATACCAACCCTGTTGCCTATCGAAATTAAATTTATATTATACTATTTTATTTTTTTTTGAGAAAAATGTAATTGCTGCCTGGATTTTGTTCATCGTTTTTTCAATTAAGGAAGTGTTACTTTTTTGTAGATTGTGGTTTAGTAATGTGGAAATTACAGTTTGCAACCTGCTAGATGTATATAAACATAATTTTAAGCATATACAACAACACGTCCTCCAAACCATACGACTATATAGGTTGTTTATTCCTACCCTCCAATACAACCACAGGTGTGTTTTCCTTCTAAATTAGAGAACGTAACGGTCGCGGTCGTTAACGTTGTGAAACGGTCGCAGTTTGGTTAGAGTTAGGCACCAAAACTACATAGTTAGGTTTAGAAAAAGATCCTGGTTTGGGTTAAAATCAGTACATCTGTTACATAACTTCACTTCCAGTTAAGCATGTAACGCAGGAAGTGATGTAGTTCCATTTGTTCTGTTAATGTTAAAAAAGAAAAAAACTTGCCGTTTACTTTTATTTTCAAATGGGACAAAAATCCCTGTCTCCTGCTTTGCTCCCGTTATAATTACAGCCACTAGAGGGCGCCTGCACTATAAACGTAAATATGAGTCATAATGAACATACGACTTATAGTATATGACGACTTATTGGCTCTATGTCTTGTTTTGTTTGATAAGTGTAAGAGCCATGTTATATACAGTAATTTATATACAGTATAGATTCATATGCACCTATTACACACACACACACACACACACACACACTTACTAGGCCTATGACTATGACAAGCCCTGCTGTCTGCCTTGTTCCTCTCCCAGGCTTTGGAAGAGGATGGGGAGGAATGCTAAAGAAACCAGGAGAAGCCAAGCATACAGTTCCACTGTGGGGGTGGAGGGAGGTGGAGGCTTGAAGTGAGGGAGGAGGGAAGTGGATGCTGCTCACCACACCACACAGCTCTCTTTCTCTCTTCCCCCTGCCTCTCCTAGCATCCTGTCAGTCTGCAGAGACCCCATGTGTGTCAGCCAAGCAGTGGAGCATCCCTTCTGTCTATTTTACCTATTGTTGTTGTTCTTCCTGCTCTCTCTCTCCTCACTCTTTTACTGTTTTCTCCTTTATGTTTTTCATACTTTCTGTTTTATTGTATCCCTTTTAAGCATGTTTTTTTGTTAAAGGCAGTGCAGAGTAAGAACTTCACAGAAAGGAAAAATTAGAGTCCACAGCTTGCAGTGTACTGTATATGGAGATAGGAAGAGAAGCAAATGGGAGGAAGCAGAAATGGAGACGTGTCCTTAGAAGAACAAGTGGTATAGGGTGTCTGTGTATACCATCCCCTGTCCTCTAAAACAGTGTTTCTCAAATGGGGGTACGTGTTCAATATGTTTTAGAGTCTAAAACATATTGAAAATGTATTGTTCCTAGAGAGACGGCTCGGTGTGTGTGTGTGTGTGTGTGTGTGTGTGTGTGTGTGTGTGTGTGTGTGTGTGTGTGTGTGTGTGTTGACATGTTTCCTGTTCTTCTCCACAGCAGGTGTCAGCTGAAGAAGGAGGCTTGGAGGCAGAGACATGGCGGAAGAAGGCAATTACTGTTGTATAGCGTTTTGTTTTGGTTGTGGAAGCAGCATTGTTTGGCCTGCTGCTAATGAGGCCCAGCGAGCTTGATAATAATGAATTGGGAAAAAGGTGCCACAGGGACTCTGTGTGTGTGTGTGTGTGTGTGTGTGTGTGTGTGTGTGTGTGTGTGTGTGTGTGTGTGTTTGGTGGAGATGGTTGGCGGGATCATCTCACCAGAGAGTGTTGACATTCTCTCTGATAGGCCCCCAGGCTGAATGTGGTATCACAGCACTGTTTGATATTGATCTGGCCACACACACAAACACATACTACACACACACACACACACACACACAAACACACCCTCCCAACCAAAACACACACACACACACACACACACACACAAACACACTTTTCTAAAAAGAAAAATCCGACTCAACCTTGTAGCTTTTTTTGACTTACTTTTAAAATGTGTCAGGTGGATGGTCTGTAATAGAGACAAACATTTCACAGGACAAAACCAAACGAGAAAGCTGAAATCCTCCCCGGGGCGCAGAGGGAAAGACACGAGGCAAAAATACTGCGTGAGGTGAATTTAAGTCAAAAATAATACTCCTTCTCTGTCTCCCCTAAAATCTAAATATACTTTCACGACACACATGTTGATTTCATTCAGTGTGACTTAAACTAACAGAAAATATAATTATCTCTGATGTCCATCGCAAATAAACACCCATAAGTAAACAGACACTGTCAAGAGCTAATTAGACATGCTTTTAATGGTGCCAATTTGACAAAATTTAAATAAGTAAAAATGAAATAGGCTAAAAAGGGGGTCAAAATAAAATAGCAGCCAGTCATATTGGTTCCCAAATAGGCCTACATGTTGGCGTTAGCATGTTTCCATGTATCAGATTGGTAAATGTTTTTTTTTACTTTTCCCATTTTCACACAAAAGTCAAATTTCACGGGCGCCTAGCTACCTTACCTGGTAGAGCGGGCGCCCATATATAAAGGTTTACTTCTCGACGCAGCGGCCGTGGGTTCGACTCCGACATGCGGCCCTTTGCTGCATGTCATTCCCCCTCTCTCTCCCCTTTCAAGTCTAAGCTGTCCTATACAAATAAAGGCCTAAAATGCCAAAAAAAAAAAAAAAAAAAAAAAAAAAGTTGGACAGGCAGCTCTTCACATAAACAGAAAAAACTAAGAGATCTACTTCAGAGGATTTAAATTACAGGAGGACTGGAGAGTCCCCTGAAAAAGATTGTGACCACACTCAAGTCGATGGGTTCATGTGAAACACCTTTTGCTTCCTGCCTTCTCCTGATTACCAGCCGCAACAGCGATGCCGTATTGTTTTCACCTTGTGTGTGTGTGTGTGTGTGCGTAGGCCTGGAGACACCTACTGTAGCAAGAACTACCACTGAAGCGGTTTTAAGTACTTTGCCAGGTGTTTATATTTCTCTTTGTTTGTCTGTCTGCAGGTGTGGTCTGAACAAGGGCGCCAGAGGTAGTAGGGTAGGAAGTCCAATTTGGTGTTGCAGCTGGTGTGATCCCATCACAAGACGGTCTCTAGGGCAGTGTTGATTTTGGCCACACACACCTGACACAAGCTTTTGAAAAGCCTGGATTCAAAAGTGCACAATTCTTTGACTTTAGCATTGTTGTTGTGAGTATGTTAGCAGATTGAAGTTAGCCTATATCAAACCACCACAGTGCCTGTAGGTACAGCCTCACTGTGCTGCTAGCTTGGCTGTAGACACTTGGTGTTGTTATTTTCTATTTTGTGGTAATGTTTAAAATTTGTTTTGTTTAAAATCAATACATACTGTCAATTTCTTTATTATTGTCAGCCTGCTTCTAACTGGTCTCTCATTTTGTTCTTTTTTAGCAGCCTTCCATCTTATGGCAGTGATGTCCGTCAACTCTGGGTTACTGTGAAGAGCAGTGGGATTTGGGATGGCTCTGAAAGGAGACCTGACCACCGGCATAAACACACACATTGCTATAGTACACACTTACCTGTGCTAAATTGAATGTAACAGTCACCTCTGCCTCTGGGTGGTTTGGTGTGTGTGTGTGTGTGTGTGTGTGTGTGTGTGTGTGTGTGTGTGTGTGTGTGTGTGTGTGTTTTGGTTGGAAGGGTGTGTTTGTGTTGAATGCTAGGGGAGGAGAGAATGAGAGAGAGAGAGAGAATTATTACTCCCAATACTTTGGTGTCCAAACGAAGCCCCTTAGATTCCTCCAGACTAACACCTCCCTGAGGAGACAGGATCAGACAGTCTGCAAGAGGAATGAATCTGTGTGTGTGTGTGTGTGTGTGTGTGTGTGTGTGTGTGTGTGTGTGTGTGTGTGTGTGTGTGTGTGTGTGTGTGTGTGTGTGTGCGTGACTAGCAGCCATGTTGGAGGGTTTGGTTAGCATGGACCTAAGACCACTGACAGCTTGGCTACCTCTCATAAATTACATTTCCTCGCCTCTCTTTGCACTCCAGCTCCTCTTTGTCGCTCTCCATCTTCATTGTGAATACAGCCTGATCCTTCCATTTCTCCTTGTACCATCCGACTGTTAATAGCTTCTGTCAACACCAGCGGTCTTTTCTCTGACTGTCTGCTTTTTTTTCCTCCTTACTCTTAAAAGGTGAATACTTTTAGCATCCTGCTTTTGTCTATGTATCTGTCTGTTTTTGACACTTTCTCCCGCTGCTTTATAAACCCTCTCTCCTCTCTTGTCTCTCTTTCTCTCGCCTCCGCAGAGACGGTGACCAAAATATAGTCTTTTTTTTAAAAGCACACTTGTATGTCTCCCTCCAGCCATTTAGCTTTTCTCTAGTCTCATGTCTCCTTTCATTCCTCTCCCTTTCTTTTACTCGTTTGTATCCGGCTGGCTAGAGCAGGGACGTGCGGTGCATTCTCCTCCTAATTTATTACTTAATGTATTTTTCTCTATCATCTTTTTCCCTTTCCATCGTCTATCCATCAGACTAATGGACAAACGGATATGTTAGAGACATTTAAGTCTGACTATTCTTATACCATGCTCCTGAGTCCAGTGCATGTGTCATGTGTCTTCATTCATATATATATATATATACAGTATATCTATAGCTGTGACTGTCCACTGTCACAGTCGAACGAGGTGGTCTCTTGTCAAACATGTACTGTAGTAACCCAGGGGGGTTCTTTTTCTCTCTCATTCTGTCTTCTGTCTCTCTGTGTGTTTCGCTGTCTCTCTCGCCCCCTGACCAGCTGTCCTCTGGGGTGGGGCAGAGGAGAGCCCAGTGGACCAAGGCAGACCTTGTCTATTTCCATCCCCCTCTCACCCTGTACCTCTCTGATGACACAGGCGGCCCCCTGGTACCATGACTGGCCCTCTCGGTCAGCTCTCATCAACTGGATTGACAGCTGTCAATCAGTTGTCTCGGCTGCATTGTGACAGGGTGAAGCATTGATGGACAGTCGCTATGTTTGTACATGTTTTTACACTCATCAATAACATGCTTCTTTAATACCAGAGCCGTTCAAAGTAAAATTTATTGTTGATAAAAAAGATAATTCTAGGGCTCATTGATGGCTTGTAGGGATTCAGCCTCTTTGAAATTTCTGTTAAAAATTAAAATATTAATTATTCTCGTTACATGTGTAGTATAAAAACAATGGGATGTCTCTACTCAGCTGAATCAGGCTTGTTAGATTGATATCCTAATGACTGAATAGTCATTAGAGTCTGTCAGGTGAGGATCAGCTCAGAAGCACTGTTCATTCAAACACGCCTCCTGTGTTGTGTTATCAAGAAGACAAACATTTCCAGATGTTTGAATGTTTGTAGCCAGTGGCAAAAGAGCAAAGCAGCGAGGATTTCTCAGCTCGCCTCTCTTTGTTGTGTGGGAGCAGCGGACCCATCCATTGTTTATCTGCGTTATTATTATTCTCCATTGCCACCAAACCACTAATGACATACAGTAGCATTCAGATCAAACCCCTCTATTTATGGCAGCCAGGATGGAACTTGAGCCATATTCTGCAACTGTGTGGACAAATTAATGGCTGAACTGTGTAACTCTGTCTTATCAGGCAGGAAGAAAATTCCAGCATTGTTACAGTATTTCTCTACTAGAGCATCACAGCTTAACATGTAAATTGGATTCAAATTTAGCATTAAAATTACACTCAACACGAACATTATGTCTATCTATGAATTACACCAGTGTAAAATATGCCCTTGACCATGAGGTTAAATGCAGGAAGAAGTATCAATACCGCAATGTTCAAATTCTCCATAACAAGTAAAAACCTTGCATTAATATCTTGCTAAGTAAAAGTATAATGAGCAAAATGTACTCAAAGTAAAAGTACTTATAATGCAAAATGGCCCCTTTTAGAGTGTTACATTTGTCATAAATATATTTTAAAAATATTATTGATTAACTAACATGCAGCGTTTTAATGTCAAGGTGAAGCTAATTTTAACAACATTATATGCTGTTGGGTAGTTTGATCCATAACTATTTCTATATTTAAATAACTGTATCTATTTTGTAAACTGATGATATTTTTTTTCCATATAAAATCTTTGTCTGAAAAGGAAAAACTCAGGAGCAGCACCATTCATTTCACATATGTGAAGAAGTTTCGGGAGACCTTGATGAAATACACAGAAGCATTTAATGGACTCTCAATTGAGGAGGGATTAAGGTAGACAGTACAGTTCAACCATGATGTGTTATCGTGAAGCGTCGTCCCATACTCCCTGAAGTTCCTGTCTTCCTGAAGGAGTATTTAAACTCAGGCTGGAGGCGTTAAGTTTATTTGAACCTTCAATGTAAACAAAGATATTGCAGGCACTGTAAACACATATTTAAAGTGCTCATATTATGCTTTTTGGCTATTCCTCTTTCCTTTATTGTATTATATATCTTTTTGTGCACGTTATAGGTTTACAAAGTGAAAAAGTCCAAAGTCCACCCCAAAGGGACTTACCATCTCCAACAGAAAACACTGTTCACAAACTGCTCCAAACAGCTCTATTGTAGTCCAGCCTTTACTTCCATGACGAACGTGCGTCACTTTGTAACACACGTTATAATGCTCGCCTAGCTGCTAGCATGGCACTCCCTCACACTCTGCAACTGACAAGCTAGCAGTACTTACTGCGCATGTGCGACTCTCAACAAAGATGGTACAGAAGTGAGATGCCTCACTCTGTAGCTAAAACAGAGAGCTCAACACACAGGGTGAAAAGAGGAGCTGCAGACAACAAATATATGGTGTTCTGAAAATGAAACCACATAAACCTATTCTGGTACAACCTCTAAATACAATTACGAACCTGAAAATGAGCATAATATGAGCACTTTAACACAAAACTCTCAGCACATTTGTTATGTGTTTACTTCCTTCATGTCCTTGGCAGGATGAGTAGCACTGTGTTATCATACAGCTGTGACGTCTCCCATCATCTATGGAGACACAGAGTTGAACTAACGCTTCTGCCTGGAAAGGTTATGAGGTTATGTTGGACACTGGCCTGCATGAGATCTGAGAACGATAACTGGGAAATTAATGTTTAAAAGTACATTTCCCTCTGAATTGTAGTGAAGTAGAAGTATAGTCTTAAAATGGAAATACTGTTATAAAGTAGGCTAACCCAGAACTATAATACTTAAGTACAGTATTTGAGCAAATGTACTTTGTTAAATTCCACTACTTTAAAATGCCCTTTTCTGACTTTTAGCCTAAATCTTCAATTTAAAAAACTTTCACAATTGTCTACATTGTTGTTTCCACGAGCTTTAAATGGTAGCTGCTTGTATATACATTACATCTGACGTTGTCTTATAGTAATGCCCCTGTCCATGCACTAGCCGAGAACTGTAAAATAAGCTATCAAAAGTGTTCTCATTAATTATATCTTTTAGGGTGTAAGGATGATAAGATACGGTGTTTGTATCACAAGTATGCTGCATACATTACTGACACACAGCTGTCCCCCTCAAGCTGTTGTCCACTCTCTGTTGAGATTAAAGATGCAAACATTGAACCAAAACATCAAAACTCAGCAGCAAAAACATACTGTTCACACTGGGAACCACCCAGGGCTGAATACATGTAAAGGGAATTGCCAGGAGCATGCTTAACTTTCAGTTTAGTTTCAGTTTAGCTTATTTATTTGCACAAATAATAAATCAAAATGTGTGTTGGTTAAATGTTTTTAATATCATCATGTAGCGTTATTCTGTTTCCTCAATAAAGAAGAAAAAAGAAATTCTTGCTGAATCAACCGCTCAGCTGGCTTAACAATTCATCATTATGTGTAATGAAAATCATATTATTTGAACGCAGTACAAGGCTGTGATTTATATGACTGCAAATTAACATATCAATAAGCCTTATAGGAAATGTCTCATTAATTAGTCATCCCTTAATTGGCCCTGAATGCCATTAGCGCGCTGTGTTTGTTAACCATGCGTTCATTAATGACATTACTGTGCGACCCGGATCTGCATGAAAAAACTAAGATTAGTTTAACTGTTGTTCAGCACTTTTTATGGTATGTGTGTGTGTGTGTGTGTGTGTGTGTGTGTGTGTGTGTGTGTGTGTGTGTGTGTGTGTGTGTGTGTGAGAGAGTGTGTGTAAGTGTGTGTGAGAATGAAATGACACCCCTGCCCATGCTGATGCACAGGCTGGCTCTGCTTTGATCAATGGCGCCTGGCATTGGGAGGGGGGGCAGCTTGAGTTGAGTTGGGGGGTAAGGGCTGGGGTGGGGGAGGTCTGAACCTCCCACTGGTGCTGATGAAGACAAATGAGCTAACAAGACATGACGGAATTGCTTTTGCAAAGAGGGGGGCTGAATGGTGTATTGTGATATTGTGTTGAGGGCGGCTAAAGGGGCAGGTTGATTTATTGTTCCAGCAGCAGATAGCCACCGTTTTACCTCCCTTCCCTCCCTACTTATTCACAGGGACCCTTCGGTCTTTAATTACAGCCCCCAGCCTCCTCCATTCTCTCATCCATGTCCTTATTAGAAGAGTCATACCACACATCATACATCCACGCTGGCAGAGGACAACAGTATATATTAGACAAAGCTTGAGGGGGGGGAAGGAGGATTGGTGCCCAAAATGTCACAGCCATGTTGATTTTGCATTCCATTACCACCTTATAGTCAGGAAAACAGGGAAGAAATACAGAAATTGGGGGAGAGTTATGAAGCCAGGGAATTGAAGGTCAAAGAAAGAACTAGAAAAAAGGATAAAACAGTGAATGGATGAAATCGAGGAGAGGAGTAACATGGGATTAAGATATGTAATAATGGGAAAGAGGGATAGGGGGATGACAAATGGAGAAATAGAGCAGTCCCCAGAGAGATGAGGAGGGGTAAAGACATGTTAAATGGTGTGGGAGGTCTGTGAATAGGGTGGAACACGGTGGTCCAACCTGATGAATTAAAAAAAGGCCTTTGGAAGAGAGAGGAAAGCAAAACAATGAGAAAATGCAGAATTTAAATAAGAAAAAGGGAAAAGTTGGAATGACAAAAAGCTGGACGATCAGAACTGATTGCATTGCTGGCCAATTACAGATTAGTCTGTTTGTTTTAAAATGAATATGAATAATGTAATTATATAACACAAGACTCCCCAGCACCAATACGTGGACAAATAGCTGTCTACATTAGTGATTCTCTGCAGCGAAAAGGCAAGAGAGGGGGAGAGGTAAGGCTGGTGGAGGGGGTGGATGGGGTCACCCCACACAATTTATCACTGCATTGCCATTCACTCTCTGAAATATCAGCCTATTAAAACATTCATTGAGATGATTAAACTGCAATAAAATCTAACAAAATTTGCACTGACACTTTCAGTGCATGATTTATTAGGCCAAGGCTTTCCATGTGCTTCTCCCACTCTGATAAACACAGAGATGGAAAAGATCAGATGCTGCTGCCACCTGTTGGCCAAAACTTGGATTCCTGACTGTAATTCAAGACCATTTCCAGTGGTTCCGTTTTATTTAATGTTTCATTGTTTGCTTATATGATTATTTCTTTAAAAATATAGATATAACTAACAACTAACTAGGCTATTATTTATTATGGATTACTCTGATAATCCTTTTCATGATTTATGCATTAATCATTTGGTCTATAAAGCCCACGCTGACATATTCAAACTGCTTGTTTGAAGATATTTACTTGACTGTCATAGAAGACAGCAAATATTCATAATTGAAGCTGGAACCAGTGATTTTTTTAGTTTTGCTTGAAAAATGGTAATTAATCAAATGTATGACATTTATGACATTTTCTGTAGATCGACTAATCAATTGATCTACTAATTCAGCTCTTAGACAAAGATCTTAGACTGATTTTGGGCACCAGAAGATCGAGTATGATGATTCTGTCTTAGTGCTTGTTAAAGAGTCACAACTATCTGTTGCAGCTACAGTATGTGACTCTACCAAGTTGCAATACTTAGAATAAAACATAGATGGGGAATCAAGATTCACTTGGCAAGCACATTTACTTTATTGGTAGATAACAGTTACAACAGATTAGGTTGAAAGAGAAAGAACCAAGAGTGTGGGAAAGAAAGAAAGAAGTGTAGAAGGCACTAGAAAAAGGTTTCATAATGTAATGTTGAATATGCAGCTTCATATTTCTAAATGTCACAACAGTTTCTTTATGCACATTTCAATTAAATGTACCCATTTGAAAACAATTTTCAATCACTGAGAATTGTGTTTCTATAATACAAGTCAGCATCTGACAATCCCATTCTCTTTCACACAGCATGATCTAATTACTTACTGTATGTTTCACATAATTGGAGATGTTGAGGGGTCAGATTGTAACAACATCCAGTCCTCATTTCACTGCATTAGCTGAGGTTGAAGTGTTTTGTGTTGAACTGGTGTTGTATTGATCCATATGGTTTATTATGCGCTGTGTTAATACTGTCCGGGAAGACAGGAGGGGGGATTACCTGGAAATGGTAATATTGATCGGGATTTGCCTCAAGAGAGGGCTACATGTCTCTCAGCCCACCAGGGGCGCACAGTATTGGAAAGATGCTGCACAAACAAGCACCAATGGAGATGTGTGTTTATGATAAGCTGGGTGTATGTGTTTTTGTACTTCTCTCTTTGTAGGGACAAATTAGAATGTTAGACCTGAGGACACTTTCTCACTTTTTCAAAGGGCAATCTTAGGGTTAAGACTAGAATTAGGTTACAGTAATAACATTACTGTGCGACCCGGATCTGCATGAAAAAGCTAAGATAACTGTTGTTCAGCACTCTGTGTGTGTGTGTGTGTGTGTGTGTGTGTGTGTGTGTGTGTGTGTGTGTGTATGTGTGTGTGTGTGTGTGTGTGTGTGTGTGTGTGTGTGTGTGTGTGTGTGTGTGCCTGTGCTTCACTATTGTAATCCCAACCTGCTGTGGCATGAGAGTCACTCCAGTGTGGCGGGCACATTGCTGCATAGCTCGCTGTCTGCTTAGTGGCTGCAACAGCAGTCAGCAGTGATTTAAATAACACTGACCCCATATTACCTAAACCTTACATATAACATATAACCTGGAGACATACAGTAATGGAGTAGGTTTAATATAACTTTATTAGACTTTTCTCTCTCCATTAAAGTCCTGTGAGGCATACCTGTAACAAAGGGCATCATGGATTAATGAACTTTCACAGGAAGTCTTAATATAATATATTGCAGTGTATATCGGAATAATACACAGACACCCAGTGAATATTTAGCATGATTTATATTTGCATTTGTATTGAGGACCAATATATATATATATATATATATATATATATATATATATATATATATATATATATATATATATATATATATACACAACATACAACATATACATATACAACACCCTCCTTATTGTAGTGTAATATTTCATATTAGTGTGTTTGTTACATCTCCCAGCACTACTGCCTTATGATAGTTACAGACACTGGTGGATTGTATCTGATTACCCGCCATGCTTTAGCGATGAAGGTCATTAGTCCACAATGAAGTAGTGATGTAAAGCTATTAATACAGATCAGATACAGAATGGTTTCTGAAGAAGAGAGGTGTTGTGAGTATGTGGTACCCGGGCGTCCTCTCAGCCCAGTGGCTCCTCTCTGTCACACTGGTGGCTTGTCTGCTGTTCTGGCTCAGAAAGAAAGGTCAAGGTATGAATACTGTGTGGATATTTATGTTGTTTTTGATGGGTCATTTCAGTCTGTGCACTTATTATATTTGAATTGTATTGTAATAGATGCCTATAGTCCACAAATTGCTTTTGCCTGACCACTGTTGTGGAAACTTGTAAAAAAAAAGTTGAGGGGGGTAAATTGACATTTATATTTACCAGGTCATAAATACACAAACATGATGTATCTTGACATGTTTAGTTGTAGGGATGACTGTGCAGTTTTACAGTAATGGCGGTATAAAAGGGGAGGAGTTTCTGTGTGTTTTAGATAGCAGCACTGTGTCTATTTAAAGACAACTCCAGTAAACTGCCTGCAACAGACATGCCTCCCACTCTCACTGTTGTCACATTGATTCTTTTTTTTTCATCTTTAATCACATTATACAGGCTAACTGTCAATTACTGACCACATTGTGCATTTCCCAGTGTTTATATTGAGCTTAAGATGCTTCTCCTATAACATACATTGATATATTTGGTTAAGAGAAGTAATTATGTCTGCATTGTTGGTATTTAAATTAAATCAGCTTTCTTGGCAGTGATTGAACAAATCCTTTAAGAAAACAAAACCCTCAAGAACCACACACACACAAGCCTATACCCAAATGGAAGTGTAGTACTGCGCTTCATTTAATTGCTTATCTGATTCATAATTCCAGACATGAATAGCGGACTAACGCGATATAATGTGTCTGTGGAGGAGGAGTCAATTAAAAGTAACTGACAGTTGTGTCATGGGGGTTGAATTTCCCTCCATATAGAAATTACTTACACTAAGAAATTACAAACCAATACAAATGGTGATGCGAATTATAGGCTTTGTGAGTGGGAGCCATCCATTTATAATAACCAGAGGTCTTGTTTGTGTGCAACCAATTTCATCTTCTAGCGAGAAATACAACATCAATCTTTATTGAACTAGACGTGACTTGCTGAATTCAGAGGAGACTATTTGTTTATTTGTTTCAATAAAGGCAGATGTGCAAAGCATGTTTATGTGCTTTTTTCCCCCAGTATACATCCCTCAGTAACCAGCCTATCAGCTGCAGCTCATAGCAAAAGGCGTGATAAGGCCAGTGGGAGTAAACTAACCTGCCATGTACAGATAAAGGATGTTACATGGTGATCTTGTGCTCAAATGCTTGGAATGAAAGAAAATGCTAAGAAATAATGCTTGAGCATGCTGTCTTTTGTAAAAAAAAAAAAGTATATCATGTGAGTGAGTTGCTGCCCTGTACTCTAGAGTGCATTATGGGGAGGTTTTCTATAACAACAACTGATGAATCCGCTTTAGAGCACAGGCTCATCACAGTACAGTTGAGTCTAGATCACATTCTGGATAAGTGTTATGGTTCTCAATCCTCAGGTGGTGATGACCTCTCAGCATCTGAATGTGAAAGCAAGACAACCTTAAGCTCCGATCTACCGGGGGATGCTGGTAAGACTGCAATTAAAGGACTATCGCTATCAGTGTGAATATTTTGAGAGTGGTAGATGAAGACCTAAAACTCAGTTATAGAGATCACCTCACCATAATGTAATTAATAATGGTGCCAAAAAAAATGGTGGTTTGATTTGTACCGTCAGTAGCTGTGATAGCACATAGTAATATGCACAGTGAATCACTGTCCAAGCAACAAAAAACCTATGTTAAAAAAAGAAACTCCACCAACCCTGAATGGAGGTGCAATCAAAGCATGACAAGTGTTTTAATAACTTCATCTAAAAGCTCCAACAGCTACTTATTTCTGGCAAAGAATGCATAATGAAGGCAAAGCAACATTTCAAACAAACCTAAAATAAGGTAATCTAAAAGTAACAACATTTCTCTGGCACTTATATCTCTGAATACAGTATACTTTTAAATACAATCTCTATTGAAAAGATTTAGGATTAGGCAGTACAGTTAAACCACAAAGGGGGGTTGTGTAGTGCTATCCCAATTCTAAGGTTCCTGTCTTCCTGAAGGAGTATTTAAGGACATAAGGTCCTTCTTCCCTCATCTATGTGTGAAGATGCTACTAGATCATTTACAACAACTATTCTTATCTACGTAACAAGTCAAGTTATAGGTACCCCACATGCATGACATTCATCTGTGACCGTCTGGGTCAAAGGACATCTTGTCCAGTGTTTCTATGTATGTGTCACTACTAGTTTCTGAGTGTATGAATGTAAGTGAGTGAGTTAGTGAATTTATGTGGAAGTATGTGTATGGAACTTCCTCCCCTGACCTTGGCGGGATGGGAGCACTTGAGGCAGCACTGTCTTATCATACAGCTGTTATGTCTCCCATCATCTATGGAGACATAGAGTTGACCTATTTCTCTGCCTGAGACAGGTTATGACGTACTATTGTTATGTTGGACACTGACCTCAATGAGAGCTGGGGTACCACTGTCTCAACTTTCACAGAATGAGTTCGTAAACTGGAAATTCTACCACAAAGAGCAGGCCATTTTCACAACAACAAATGTTGCATATAGAAATCCAGGAATAAAACCTGCTGCAGTCTGCCAGAAAAGTTTAACCAAGAAGATTAAATTTCAAGCAAGACAAAGTCCCTCATTGTAAAGCTTTTAAATTAAACAGGGATTAAAAACAGCAATATGAATGCCCTGCAGTGGTCAGTGTCTAGAATTTGTTTCAGAACTTAAAAAATACTGTTGAAATAGGAACAATTTTCCAGATTTGCAAAGCCGATACAATTATAATTAGTGTATCATATTTGAACTTACGTTTCCAGACATTTTTATTTGTGAGGTTTCACATTGATTTTGTAGAAGATACGTGTGGGAGGAAAATAGCCTAATGACATTTACTGTGATTCAATATTGTAACGCGTGCGTGCGTGCGTGCGTGCCGACTGCGTGTGTGTATTCAAATGCGTTTGCGCAACTATGTGTGATGTGTGTCTGCCAGGATGATAGTTACGCTGTGCACTTTTGCAACTGGTATTACTTTCCAGGCAGGCTGACTTAGAGCTGAGAGGCTCCACACACAGTACAGCAGGGTGGAAGATACTTTTACACTCAAGGCCTTTTTCCCTCAGCCAGGACCATGGCACAACCGGCTTCCATCGACCCCACCAAGATGGGAGAGGGTCGGGCGATCGCCGTGCTGACCTCAGGAGGCGATGCCCAGGGTAAGTGGAGGGTTTCCAGGGTGGTATGTGAGTGTTGAGTGCAAAGGCAGAGCAGGTGGTTGAGACTGTAACTCAACAGCATGGTTTAATGACAAACAAAGACGTATTTGAGATGTAAAGTGAGTCTGAAACCGAGAAATATATATGCCTCTTGAATAGTCATTTGTTATCTTAAACAAATACTGTAGACTATACATCTCCATAGTATAGGTTTATTGTTATACAATCTGTACTCAAGTTCCTTTAGCACTAGAAATAACACAGCTTTTTGCCTAAAGTCAAGCCAGTTTTACTGTCATATTAAATCATGATTGCAACCCCCTTTTATATCAAATTTTGACAACTCATAATTTTTTATTAGTGATAAAAATACTCTGATGGCAGCAGAGCTATCTCAGCTATCTATCTCATACAGCTAACTTATGGAAAAGGGCAGCATGAACTCCTACACCTAAAGCTGCTAAACCACAGCGTGAGACAGCCTCTCCCCTGACCTTTAACTTGATGAGGAATATCTCCACTGTGACCTTTGCGAAGTGTGTCAGTGACCCCACACAACACTGGAGTTTGAGTGTGTGAGACAGTGAGTCTATTTTCCTACCTAACTGAACTTTGTAAGACTTTGGGGCAAGTGTGTTAATGAAAAACTGCACAGCTTGCTAACCCTCACCCTTCTTCTTTTTCACTTTCCAAAATACATTATCCTCATTTCAACCTTACATTTTTAGTCATCTTGGTATCCTCAAGTCCAAGTTTCTTCCTCCGTTCCTTCTTCCTCTCTCTCTCACGCTGTATATGTTATGAGGGCTAATTTTAGAGGCATGACCTTTCTGTCATGTTCATGTAAAGTGGTGGGTTGAAGTGAGAGGGCTGTCCTTTGCTTCCTTTCTCTCCTTTGCTCCTTTACACTGTAAGTGGAGATGCTCTTGGCACCCTTAAAGATAATCTATCCAAATCTTGTCCTTTAAGCGACCCCCTGAGTTTTGAAAGTGCAGGCAGAGGTCCAGTAGCCTTTCCTGCAATACAAGCTTTGCACTATCACTGATAATTAAACTGTTGCCAACAATAAAGTAAAGTCAAATAAAATGGTATTATAGTATTTTTTTATAACTTTTTTCACCACCATTTCCCCATTATTTCATTCAGTCATTCTTTTCAACTGTGTGTGTGAGTGATATCAAACAATTATAAGGACTAATGCACACACACACACACACACACACACACACCCACACACACACACTATGCCTACAGGTATGAATGCAGCTGTGAGGGCCACGGTTCGAGTGGGAATTTACACTGGAGCCAAAGTGTATTTTGTCCATGAGGTAAATGCCGCTTTTGAATTTACTGTTTTGATTATTCAATGAATCATTTAATCTATAAAATGTCAACAAAAAAAAGAAACGGTCAATGCCAATCATCAACTTACAGCCATAGGTGCTATCTTTTATTTGCATGTACTGTTTGTCCAACAATCCAAAACCCCAAAAGTTAGTCAATCTACAATAATATAAACAAACGCTCACAACTGAGAAGCTGGAACCAGCTGTTTGCCATTTATTGCATGAGAAACTATTTAAACGATTAATAGATTACAAGCTTTGCTTTTGATTGACTGATTGTTTTTAGCACTATATCATGCCCTAACACACAAGACCAATCATAGATAGTCTATATCCACGGTCCGCAGTTTGCTCCGGTGCCGCCGGAAATTCCGCCGGATGACACTCTTTTCGGCCTGATGTCCATTACCTTACCGCATTCTTTGTGTTGTAATTTTAAACTCCGGTGGATTTATGAGGACTATGGCTAACTGCTCCTCAGATCTCTGCAGGGTAAATCCAGACAGCTTGCTGCTTGAGTTTTCTGTTGCACGACTAAAACAACCTTTGGACGTACACACGTTCCACCAAAACAAGATCCTTCCCAAGGCTATTTTGCAGCGGCACCGTGGCGCCGTCCGGCACACAAGACGATTGTGATTGGTTTAAAGAAATGCCAATAAACCAGAGCATGTTTTTCTCCCATCCAGGAATGCTATGTGGACTAGCCAGACCCTCCTCCACAGCGCTGTGGAGGAAGGTCTGGCAATGCGAGACTAAATCATAGATAATCAGCAATCTCAACATAATTAACGCAACACTTGTTGGACTGAAATAGCAGCACATGACAGAATAAAAATATGCCTGTATCATTAAGCCTGCAGCTTCTTCCCAGCAATGACCCCTGTTCATGGAGTTGATATTTTGTTTTTGTTGACAGGGTTACCAGGGTCTGGTGGATGGAGGAGACTATATACGCCTTGCTACTTGGGAGAGTGTGTCTATGATGCTACAGCTGGTGAGAACAAGCATGTGGATGCAAAAGCAAATTTATCCTGCACGCTCCTCATCTCCACTCTGTTTTTAACTTGTGATCAGTAAGCGGGATGGATGATCTGTGTAACTCTAGCAACAAGCAATCTTTGGCCAGTGCAGTTCTGTACTGTAGGTCAAATGGTCATTTAAATGGCAACATTCATTAAATAGCTTAAGATATAAGACATGAATGCTTAGGTTACAGATAACCCTTACCCCTTCTCCTTATTTGCCTCCTGACGTCAGGGGGGTACTGTGATTGGAAGTGCTCGCTGTCAGGATTTCCGCACCAGGGAGGGACGCACCAAGGCTGCCTGTAACTTGGTCAAGTTGGGTATCACCAACCTGTGTGTGATTGGAGGTGATGGCAGTCTGACGGGTGCCAACGCGTTCAGAACTGAGTGGAGCGGGCTGCTGGCAGACCTGGTCAAAGCCGGTGAGCGGCATTACTCCAAAATTCACTGTTCTAAGCAACATACCTCATATGAAATGTCTCCTTCACACATTTGCCCTTCTATACTGGTGTAATGCTACATGCTGGCAAATTGGAATATAAAAGCCAGTATTCAAAAATTTGCATTATCATCATAATAGTTTGGGGTAACTGGGCCCACAGCCAGATTTAACTGCATCTGAGAGTGTTGTCATTTTAATCGGTGGTCCCAGGTAAGATCACAGCAGCTGAAGCCAAGAGTTCCTCTCATCTCAATATCGTTGGCATGGTGGGCTCCATTGACAACGACTTCTGTGGCACCGACATGACCATCGGCACGGACTCTGCCCTGCATCGCATAATAGAGATAGTGGATGCCATCACCACCACAGCCCAGAGGTATGCATGGAGCCCTTCGGGCATTTATTTGATGGACAGACTTGCCTCAATGACTTGACTTGTCATTTTGTTATTTTTGACATGATATGTGTTGTTCTGCAGTCACCAGAGGGCCTTCATCCTGGAGGTAATGGGCAGGCACTGTGGGTGAGTAGCCTGTGTGTGCTTTATACAAAAGTGGCATGGTTGTTCATTTATCTTATCTTATTTGGTTTTAAAATAATTGATACAGTAGCTAAACTGCTTATTATGCACTAATTTTATGACAAAAGTCCAATTTATGATATGAAACATCAGCTTCAGGGACATACTTTTCAGTTTTGCACAAGACACTTGAACCCTAGTGTATGACTCTTTACCTACAGTTACCTGGCTTTGGTGACAGCTCTGGCCTGTGGCGCTGACTGGGTGTTCATCCCAGAGATGCCCCCAGATGAAGGATGGGAGCAGCATCTGTGCAGAAGACTGACAGATGTAAATGTCTTGTCCTGCATCGTCTTCAATACTAAATCCAAACTTGTTACAAAAGTCTGCTTGTTCATAAAGGATTTCTCTGTCCCATCTCAGCAAAGAGGCCGCGGCTCCCGTTTGAATATTATCATTGTTGCAGAGGGAGCGATAGACCGCAACGGTAAAGCTATCACATGTGAAAACATCAAAGAGGTCAGTAATGGCAGAACTCCAGTATAAACCAGCACACATACAGTATAAAGGCTCTTCATATGAGAAATTAAATCCTAGTCTCTCTGTCCAGCTTGTATCAAAGAAGCTTGGCATTGACACCCGCACCACCATCTTGGGCCATGTGCAGAGAGGAGGAACCCCTTCCGCCTTTGACAGAATCCTGGTAATATGACCGCTGTCACACATAAACCTTTTATATATTCACCAATTAATCTTATTACTTGTTAACAATGTGAATACGCGCATACTTGCTTCTCTAAAATTGTCAGCATTTTGATTGTCATGATTCAGGGCAGCAGGATGGGTGTAGAGGCTGTGATGGCTCTGCTGGAGGCCAAACCAGACACTCCTGCATGTGTGGTCAGCTTGTCAGGAAACATGGCTGTCAGGCTGCCTCTCATGGAGTGTGTGCAAGTGGTGAGTCAAATCTTCTCCATATGCAAAACAAATCATACCCATTCAGTTTGTACAAAATGAACAAATGAACATGGCTTCAAGGAGTAAGAAGTTTTTGATTATTTTGTTAGATTCAGTTCTCAGTTTCCCTTTTTGTCTTTTGATCTTCTGTCACATCAGACTAAAGATGTCACCACAGCCATGGCTGAAGGGAGGTTTGAAGATGCGGTGAAGCTCAGGGGAAAGTGAGGCTTGCACCTGTGCATTATCTATTTCAAATTCTCAAGTGTTGTGTTAACTTTTAAATGCCTGTACATTTCTATACAATAGGAGCTTTGAGAACAACTGGAACACTTACAAAATGCTGGCTCATGTGCACCCCCCAGACACAAAGGTCAGCAACTACAGTTGTACCAACTTATTTTACATTAACTGTAAAAAAGTCAGTAAGTCCCAGTAGAAAAATACATGTAACCTGAAAAATGTCTCCGTGCCCGTGCCAGAGTAATATCAACATTGCCATAGTGAACGTGGGAGCTCCGTGTGCCGGAATGAATGCGGCAGTTCGTTCAACTGTCAGGGTCGGGCTCCTCCAGGGCCACCAGATCCTGGCAGTGCACGACGGCTTCGATGGCTTGGCTCACGGAATGGTAAATTCTAGTTACGCGCACATAAACAGACAAGAAGGCTTTTACTTTCAGAGCGTGATAGAGAATGCACTCTGTCCCTGCACAGATTGAGCCTATTGGTTGGTCTGCAGTGGCAGGATGGACTGGAAAGGGGGGCTCCAACCTCGGAACAAAGAGGTGAGATATTTAAACAAAACACTCTGTTGATTGTAATAACTGCATGTTCAGGTGTAATTCTGTGTTTTTCTCTTTTATAAAGATCCTTGCCACATGAATTCATGGAGGAGATCAGTCTGAGCATCACTAAGTTCAACATTCATGCTATAGTCATTATTGGAGGCTTTGAGGTGAACAGCGGAAATATAGAGGCACAGTCCTAACACTGAAACCCGGCATTCAAATCACATTTTATTGATTTCTTCCTTCCTGTCTTCACCAGGCATTTGTTGGGGGTCTGGAGATGGTGCAAGCTAGAGAGAAGTATGAGGAACTTTGTATTCCCCTTGTCGTTGTTCCCGCTACTGTCTCCAACAATGTTCCCGGATCTGACTTCAGTATTGGCACTGACACTGCACTCAACACTATAACCATGGTAAAACTCCTATAGAACACACAACAAACACCAGAAAGTAACAGCTGAAAACTTACTCACTATATTCTTCTGTTCTTTTTCTCTCTCTTTTTCAGACATGCGACAGGATCAAACAATCTGCTGCCGGCACCAAGAGAAGGGTGTTCATTGTTGAGACTATGGGAGGATACTGCGGCTACCTGGCAACTATGGCTGGCTTGGCATCTGGAGCTGATGCTGCTTACATCTACGAGGAGCATTTCAACATTCACGACCTCGAGGTTTGTCCTGACGAATGTAGAAAAGGAGGAAGCGAAGTGAAGACATACATCAGTGGTCTGATAGTTGATTTGTTTGTAGGTGAATGTGGAACATCTGGTGGAGAAGATGAAAACCACGGTGAAGAGAGGACTGATTCTGAGGTTTGTGGGAATTAGCTCATCTGAGTAGACTCAACTTTACACTCTGCAGCTCATTGTGGCATTATATCTCACCCAATATTCTACTTTTGTTTCAGAAATGAGAAATGCAATGCTAACTACACAACAGACTTTATCTTCAGCCTGTACACAGAGGAGGGCAAGGGCGTGTTTGACTGCAGGAAGAATGTACTTGGACACATGCAGCAGGTGGGCCAATAGATGCAGATTTTCTGTTTGTTGTTCACTGCTCAATATATTTGCCACCAGATTCAATTTCACAAACATGAGGAAACCTATCCTCTGTTATTAGGGTGGAACACCCAGTCCTTTCGACAGAAATTTTGCCACCAAGATGGGGATCAAGTCTGTGTTATGGTTGACTGACAAGCTAAAGGAATGCTACAGACATGGTGAGGACATGTTGTATACAATGTGATGTAATGAACCCTGTGCTCCCTATGCTAATGTATACTATATTTTTTATCCCAAACCTTTAGGTCGTATTTTTGCCAACTCTCCAGATTCAGCCTGTGTGCTGGGCATGAAGAAGAGATCTTTGGTCTTTCAGCCTCTGGAAGAACTTAAAGATCAAACTGACTTTGAGTAAGACTTAATTTCTATCCTGTCAGTTTATGTACTTGTTGTCTTCTGCATTGTTTTGTATTTACTCACACTGCACAGTTAGAGTGGGTGGGCCAATCCCTGGTTTAAACGTCATTAAATATTGTACTTGAGTTGACCGCTGGTAAAAAAAAGGACTGCCGACAATGTCGCTGTGGTTGTGCTACATGTGTATAAAGGCAGATGATTGCTAACATAAAGCTTAAGCCCCCTTGTTGTGAGTTTACTTTGGTGTCATTCTGCACAATCACTTCAGCTCCAGCTTTAATTTAAATATCTTACATAAATGGTTTGACCGTAGGCTTTGAGATTGTTGTTCTTGTTGTTTTCACTTTCCTCTTTGCAATGACATGTTGTCCTCCACAGACACCGTATTCCAAAGATACAGTGGTGGCTAAAACTGAGGCCCATCCTGAAAATCCTGGCCAAATACAAGATCAACCTGGACACCACTGAAAAGGCTGCATTGGAACACGTCATCAAGAAGACAGGCTTAGTTCCTTAGTAGCCTTTCTATGTCTTCTTTTAAAAGCACTTTGTAAACTCTGTCTTTGATAAGTGCAATATAAATAAAGATGGTAATTATATCACTAAAACACACAGGTGATTCGTTTTTACAGAAAACAATGCTGATTTACGCTAAAAACTGATAGTACTGTATTTGTATGGTGTAGTTGACATTCACAAAAGCTCTTTTGGTCTGTCTTGTAATCTTGGGATCTTATTCAGTCATTTCTTGTCAAATCCAGGTTCTCATCATGTAGTGTGTCTCACTGTGCCTTTATGTGGTATTTTAGATCATTTTATCTGACTTGCATTGCTAAAGGCTTGGGTCCAAATGTATATCCTCTCAGGCACTGAAATTAGAAATCATTGCAAACAAATATAATTCTGGACCCTATTCTTTATATGTGAATACGTGAATTTAAATGATTTGATTGGTGTTTTTCTTTCTGTTGCTTTTCATCCTATAACTGCTCCCTGTACCTTTATCATCCACAGGCCTAAATGCTGTTGATTAAAACTAGAGATGTTCCGATACCGATACTAGTATCGGTACCGGCTCCGAAAAACAGACGCTGGTTAAAACGCTGGTATCGGTATCGAGAAGTACTGGAGTTTATGCACCGATCCGATACCACGTAATAAAGCCCTAAAGAAAATCTACTAAAATTGACAAATAAAAGATTACAGATAGATTACATTAAATCTGTTATATATTAAATATGTTTTATTGATTTGTACAGCTTTGTTCACTTGGCCCTTAGCCCTTCAAGAATTGATCTGACAGAAGTTATTAGAGTAATGGATCAGTCTTTGAGACAATAGTAGGAATTCCATCAAAATGGAAATATGCAAAAGCTTGTTGTGTGGCTATTGGAAACACACTCTTAAAAATAATATTCCTTATTCCTTGAACTTTTAGCTCCTTCCATTTGAGGATGGGAAGTTGTAACTATTTAAACACAGATGTCACAGGTCCACAGAAGTGTGGACCTGTGGCCTCTTGTGGATGTGTCTGTATGTCTGTAAAATCTGTATTTATCACTCCACTCATCTTTAAAAACAAAAAAAACATGCCAGCAATAGAATCACAGGCTATTTGGCACAGTGACCATAGAAAGCACTCCACCATGGACCTTTTCATGTTTTGTTGTTTTGCAATAGTGAATCACAGTGGATGTAATTGTTTTTTTACTAATCAACTAAAAGACTATATACAATCAAAAGACTCCACACAAGGACATTAATGCTGTTTTGAGTTTGGCTTCACCTTTAAGACTGATGTCTTGCTGGGAAAAAAAATCTTCTCCCAACCTATTTTGCTGACTCTTGATCTATACCTAAATTGTTATTTATTTATATTTTGAAATGTCTGGTAGAACTAGTGCCTGCTGACTTATTATGCAATCAGAGAATCAAGCTGATTTTAGAATCAACACGTGGTTTGTGCCAGTGTGTAAGAGGTAATTGAAAACAGTAGGTGAATTTTGGTGTGATTATGACTGATAATTATGATAAATAAGTATGGCAGAGATAGTGGAAATAAGATAACTCCAAACCTCCATGAACAAGCACTTCCCTTTGTTATAAATCCAAACCCTTACTACTACAATTAGGCCTACTATTTACTACCACTCAAATAATATACTGTTCAAATCATTGACTGTACTTTAGACCAGAGATCTTCAACAGGGGTTCCAGAGTTCACAATTAAAGCAGGGGGGCCACCAAATTATTGTTTGATTTTTTTCAAAAATAGAATTACCTGGGCGCCTGGGTAACTCACCTGGTAGAGCGTGCACCCATATACAGAGGCTAATAGTCCTCTGCGCAGCGGCCGCGGGTTCGATTCCAACCTGCGGCCCTCTGCTGCATGTTCTCCCCTTTCATGTCTTAAGCTGTCCTATCTAATAAATTACGTGTGAAAATATACGTTAACATGAATCCAACATTTTATTAGCAAAGATAAATCAGCCTATTTGTGAATAAAAAAAAATGTTTACACAACATTGGTATAGGCTTACTGTAGCCTACATCCACATACAGTTAAGCTTAAGGATTCCCATGTGTGTTTAACAATAAAAACATGATGTTTAAATATATGACTATGTCAACAATTATTATTTTAATAATTTATGTGTACAGGCTTTAGCCACCCTACACGTTATTGTAGACCCAGTTTCATATGCAACTCAATATACCATAGTAGTAGGTGGTCCTCTTTCAGCTAAGGGATCCTTCGCCTTCAAAACGTTGAACGTTGACTTTTCACTGGTTCAAATCCATTTTAGTCTATCTCATATACCCTAACAAACATTTAATGTCTACCTTTACCTCAACTGGATGGACAGGGGAATTATTTGATGTAAATTGGTTTACTTTATGTTTCTTTTATACACTCTGTCAACGGTTTGAGCATAATAATAAAACTACGATACCCACAAGTCATTGTATTTCCGGATAAAAGCGGATGGGCTAGCGGATTGGTTAGCAAAAACCTTTCAAAAATAGTGCGCGGGTGGCGCAGTTTCCATGATTTTTGAGGATTTGAATGATTTGAATCTTCAAACATACGGAGGTTAAGCGGTAGCCGTAGTGCTATTTAGTTATGTTATTGTGGACAACAAGTCTGCTTTTATTTGCTTTGACTAAAAGCGTTGCTACAAAGGTTCCTGCTTGAAGTAAGTCACAGTTTACTCTTGGTTACGCTAGCAGACGTTAACGTTAGTTGAACAGCGTCATTTTAACGTTGACGCTAACGTTAGCTAACGTTAAGCTAAGCTTCTCGCTTTATCCAAGTTTAAAATTAACATGAGTTAATGTTACTCTTTGAATAACGTCCTTTCTACAGCTGCCGACATGAAGTGTTTGAAAGTGGACGAATACATCAAGCGGACTGCTTCTGTGAAAGAGACGGAGCTTTTACTTCAAGAACTAGAGGTTAGCATAATCATAATTTTCATAAGATGAACCACTCGTATTCATAGTAAAGTTATTATTTTACTAGTCTTAAGAGGATCTGTTTAAAACACTGGCTTTTAAACAACATAAACACAGGAGTAAATACCTCAAAATGAGCCTCAGTTCCATTTGTTGTGTTAGGCATGCTTTTGTGTAACGTTATACATTAAAATACAAAACACATTACAGTAAACTGGAAATGCCACTTTTAAAAGTGAATCTGAACCTGGTATTTTATTTTGCAGAATTATGTGAAGAGTCGACCAGGCCTTCAGGGTCGCACACTGTGTGACAGGGTCATCAGAGCCTGTAACCATCAACTTGGAGTTGGATCCACAAATTTTGACCATGTCAGTCAGTTGGTCCAGCTGGTGAAGCTTTCCCTTCAGGGCTATGATATTTCTGCAGCACTTGTTGCTCAGAGCAGTCCACTGTACATGGAAAAGATCATTTTCCATATTGTCAAGAAGCTAAGCTCCCTAGAAGCTCACAGTCTATGTAGCCATATAGCTGGGTTGCTTTACAGCAGGCTTACCCCAGCCCAACAGGTATGTATTCTATTTTTTCAGTTAATTTATTTGTATTGTTTACGTGTTGTATATTCCACATATGCACTGCATCATATTTTTCAGAGACAGCATTAACAAAGTTACCACTGTTGTATGGTCCATAGGCTGAGGACTACTGTGTTCTTGTGCGGAGCTGTTTCTCAGTGCTCTGGAACGGACTATCTGCTACCAAAGACAGGAACATCCTTAATCCCCGCGACAAACTTCACTGTCAAATGCAAGCTCTGAGCTTCCTCCTGTTGTTGGACACAGAAAATGCAACCCCCTCTTTCTGCAAAGCCCCTATATACACAGAGGATGCAATCACTGAATTTGAGAGTAGCTGTGAAGCGGTAACCAAGGACGATGCTTCTTTTCTTCTCCAGGAAATGAACACACTTTTCAGCAGATGCTGGACTGGCGGTCAAGGCTGTAAGGGGGATGGTTCTAAGCTATCTACTGTGACATCAAGTTTTTATACGCTTTCTGAAATGGTGCTGGTGATGGTGAAGGTACTTTGTAAGGCTGGCCACTATGATCTGGCCTCCGCCTTCTTAAATGATATTGAGAGCAAGGTCGTTGACTGTGCTGCACAGTGTACAGCTGTGGTGCTCGGCAAATGGGCAATAAAGATTCATTCTACAATGAAGGCTGGTGGTGAGAGTGGCCAGGCTTTGACACAATGTGCCAGGGCCTTGAGGTCTCTTTCAGCTGACCTGGGAGACAGAGAAGCTCATGCACTCCTGGAAGGTTGTGGACTAGTGGTGTGGGCTGTTGAAAGTGGCCACAGCAAGGGATTAAGTGGACCTGTGCTCCTGGCTTGGTTTTCTTTTCTTGAGGAGCATCAAGAACGGATATTAAAGACAGTGAAGAAGGTGAGTGTAGTTATTTTCCATTTGAGTGTGTGCTAGAGGGAAATCATTCTATAAAACTACTAGTACTGTTGGGTTTCTCTCAATCTCTGCCATGAAAAAGGCATTTAGAGGTAAATACATTTTACCTGCGGAGAATTTATACAGATTACTAATCTGCTTTATTTACAGAATTCAAAATGCCTGGCTGAAGGCAGCAGACTGCAACAGGCCCTTTGCTTCAGTATTTACCAAGGCTTTGTTTTTGCTTATGAGAGCATGCTTGCATCACAGGTGAGGCTACTTCTGTAATATCCAATTTTATGATGATAGCAATGACAAAACTGTAAATAAGATTGATGAAAGTCACACAGTTACATGTTGCTGCAGTTCCAATTGTCCCCTGATTTTGGTTTTAGCACTGCCACTGATTGTTATTTGTTCTCAGCTGGAGAACAGTGACACACTGGACAGAGTGCTACTGTACTGCCAAGCCACAGCTGGACTGATGATGACTGAACTGCGTAAACTGTCAAGTGAAAACTTTCTCGTCAAAGCAGGTGATTACATTCTAGATTTCTAAAGCCCCTTTCACACACGCGGTCTTTCCTTGAAATGGGCAGGAAAATCTGCCCCACAAATTCACACCCCAGGAACTAGTAGCATTCCATGGAAAATGCTGGTATGGCTTTGGTGTGAATACAAGCAGGGATAAGCACTGTTGGGCTGCCTCTTTCCCCATCTATATTGCCATTACCATGGCAAGTTTTCCTAAATGTGGCTGCATGTAGGGCTGGGCAATATATCTATATTATATCGATATCGTGATATGAGACTAGATATCGTCTTAGATTTTGGATATCGTAATATTGTGATGACATAAGTGTTGTCTTTTACTGGTTTTAAAGGCTGCATTACAGTAAAGTGATGTCATTTTCTGAACCTACCAGACTGTTCTAGCTGTTCTATTATTTGCCTTTTCCCCACTTAGACATTATGTCCAGTTTACTGATGATTATTTATCTAAAATCTAAGTGTGAAGATATTTTGTTAAAGCACCAATTGTCAATCCTAGAATATCGCCGCTATATCGAGGTATTTAGTCAAGAATACCGTGATATCTGATTTTCTCCCTATCGCCCAGCCCTAGCTGCATGTGTGAAAAGTGAAAATCACTAGTGGTGCCTGAAAGGTAATCCAGTAATTTACCGTAACTATTACCCTGTTTCGCCCTGGTGGTAAAATCCGATATGAGTGATCGGATCACAAGTGGACAGCTCTAAGTACAGGTGAAAACACTTAAGGACGCATTGAGATCCGATCACTAAAAACACATTCGGAGCCGGGAATATAAGAGCATATAAAAACAGGAACAAAAACACCGACAGTATGATCAACATCGAAAACACACGATTCAGTGGTTTCTGTGACATGGAAATACTTTGAAAGAGTAGTAGTGCTGCTCACAGTTGAGTAGGATGTTCTTAATGTGGCCCAGAACACATTCCCGTTCTCACTGCTATTAGAAATGTGGACATATGTGGCCTAGACCACCTCCGAATGTGTTTTTAGTGATCGGATCTCAATGCGTCCTTAAGTGTTTTCACCTGTACTTAGAGCTGTCCACTTGTGATCCGATCACTAAAAACACATTCGGAGGTGGTCTAGGCCACATATGTCCACATTTCTAATAGCAGTGAGAACGGGAATGTGTTCTGGGCCACATTAAGAACATCCTACTCAACTGTGAGCAGCACTACTACTCTTTCAAAGTATTTCCATGTCACAGAAACCACTGAATCGTGTGTTTTCGATGTTGATCATACTGTCGGTATTTTTGTTCCTGTTTTTATATGCTCTTATATTCCCGGCTCTCTGGAGCTCTCTGCAGCGCTGTTGATTGGAAAAGGCAGCCTCCGGTATACAACAACGATATATTTAGTTTCATAAAACGTCCCAGAATTCACCAATATGTAGGATATTACTAAAGATATTCCTGCTCTTACACCATCTCCTTTTGTTATTGATTAGTCTCTAGTCATTTACTATAAATTCTTCACAAAAAAGGCCCCAATTATTTTGTTATTTAATTGCTTTTATTAGGAAGCGTCAAAATCAGGAAATGTTGGGTCCTCATGAGCAGTAACGTTACACGACTCCTGGAAGCGAACATAAAAGTAAAATAAAGCAGATATAATATAGAAACTAAACTTCAAACCACAGAGATTCAGTTAGAAGCTACAAACTTACTGAGAGATGAACACACTGAGACTTTTAAAAACGTCTTTCTCCTGCACCATTCCTACCGCCGTCATCCTTATGTCGGCACAGAGACAGACTGGGCAGCGCTTTTTCAAGTCATTCATTCAAGTCGTTTCTAATGTATGATTTATGTGAGTAACAACTGACATTTATAAACACACTCACACACAACCATGTAAAATGGAAATGATGTACGCGTTTATTTGCATATAGAGCGGGGAAGTGAGATCCGATCACAAGTGTTCACTCAGGGCGCATTTAGAGACACATTCTACTGCCAGGTGGGAACACTTGTATCTAGAGCTGTCCACTTGTGATCCGATCCCTCAGATCTGAGGTCAGATCCCTTGAGTGGTTCTGAAATGCTAAATTGCAATAGACACTTGATATGTTAGAAATATATTGTATGACATTTTGTTCACTTTATGATTACCATGTGTCTTGCAGTGGTTGCTGTGAGCAACTTAGCTTGTGGATTTTACAACCGACGTCTCTATGACCAGGCCTTCACACTAGTTGAGATCCTCTGCCGGGATTTATGCAAGAATTGCCTTGTCTCGCTCTCTGTCGATAGGGTAAGCTCTTTAAAAGTTTGTTTTTGTTTGATCATGCATCACGTTGTCTCTGTCTTAATAAATGCACTAAATCTTGTCTTGTCTCCTGAATTTCAATAGGTTGTGATAGGTGCAAACCTAAATGATCCTGCGGAAAATGTGTCTTAATACAGTATATATTATCTATCATCTGTATTTTTAACATGGCTTTTGACTCCTTAGTTGAGCCGACCCTTCATGCTGGCTGTGCAGACGTCTCGGCGGGCTGGACAACTGGAGCGAGCGCTGGACTGGGTGATCCTGTGGCTGAAGGCTCTGGGGGACAGAATCACTACTCATATGGCTGAGCCAGTCTCTCTGTGGGTGAAAACGAAGACCGATGCCGCCCGTAACTCTGAGGAGGACCTCCGTCTCAGGTACAAACACATTAAAATGTTTGTTGTTTGTGACAGCATTGAAGTTCTCAGAATGTAATTCATGGAATATTATTGGAAAGGAAACTTAAAACTGTCCCATCCTGCAACAGGACATTATGTGACGGTTTTGGTCCTGACGTCCCAGATGAGCGAGTAATGCTTTGCCTTTTGGAGGAAGAGCTGCGTGCCTATAAGGAGGTGGCAGGAGATACGGCCCAGGAGCGTTACAACACACTCTGTGATCTGTTGGACATCTGCCATGAGGAGAGCTCCCACAGCCATCTACGTGCCGTCTACCTCTGTGAAATGGCCCAAGTTGTGTGTTACCAGGATTTCAGTGAACAGACGGACTGGTAGTAGCTTTTATTTACATAATTTCTAATGAGTTGGGCTCCTTGACAAATACAAATGCACTGTTTTGTGTCCGACCAAATTGTGTGCATGAAAAAGTTTTCACCGGGGCCAACAATTGAAATTGTTAGTCTGAAGCCACACTGGGCCAACATGGGCACCAGCCTATTATCTCAATATTAATTGTGTTCATTTGTAACTACACAGTACTGCAGTTGATTTTACCCATGAAGCCTTACGGCTACTTGAAAACGAACCAGAGACTCAAGAGAATGCTGACAGACTGAAGGATGACAAGGCCCATGCTTTACTTTGGCTCTATATCTGCACTCTTGAGGATAATCTTCAGAAGGTGAGCTCTATTGGATCTGTCAGGATGTCATGTGCATATTCTTTTTTTGAACTACTGTTTTTAAAGTGTCAGTGTTTAGATGCATTTTCTGTCAAAAAATAAGTGAGTGTAACTGAAATTAGTAACAGCATGGTAGTTCATGGGCATGGTTTTTCTTACATAGAAATTCTGTAAGAATTGACATTGTAATGTACTGTATAACTGGTAATCAACAATTGGATTTAAGTCTTAGTTTAGTCTCCACAGCTCTGCGGAGTAAGGTCTGGCTCCTCCACACATACATTCCAGAGTTGGAGAAAAAAACGCTCTGGGTTATTTGCATTTATTATCCTGGAAATGTACGGTCATTGATCCAGATTAACTGTCTTGTGATTAATTAATGATCATGCTTGTGTGGTTTTGCCCAGGCCATTGAAAGGGACAAAAAACGGCAAGAGTTGCGTGAGCAGACGCAGTATGCGGCCAGTCCCATAGGAACCAATGATTTTGATTATGAAGACAAGCAAAAGACACAAGACAGCACCCTGGTCTCTGAAGGCCTGTATTTCAACCTGGCTGGAGAGAACAGTAAGAACACTTTTTCATATCTTCAATCATCCTACTGTAGACACCAGTATGATATGATGATTAGATATTATACCATAATCTGCATATCTGCTAAGTGCTATTGGTGGGTCTAATCAAAAATACATAATTGTTCATCATTTTCTGTCTCTGTGAGAGATTAATATACATTGTATTATTTCCTTTTTTAAGAGTTGTGTAAGCCTTTGGAAAGAGCACTGGATGAGTGGTCCTCTCTTCTGCAGAGTCAAGTCCTGCCTTCTGTCAGAAACCCAAAACAGACCTGTAGCTCCATCGCTGTGACTGCGGCTCTCTTCAAACTTATTGGAAAGGTAACGACACCAAAGTGGTCAAAATCTATCTTCGGGGTCTCCTTTGGTCGTTTTTAGTTTCTCTCTTCAACACCAAATAGATTTGTTTTGACTTTAGTAAGCAAATACGTTAATATGAAGTTGTGCTTTAAGAAAGACTTGGGTGTTAAGGGGTATTTCATGGTGTATCCTGGGGTCAGGTTGTTAAAACTAGTGTTCACATCATTGGTAATTACATTATCTGTGTAGTTATCAAATCCCCTCATTCTCTTGTGCAGCCTCTAAAGGCTTTGGAAGCTTACCAACTTGCGATTGGACTTTCATGTCAACTTGCCGATGCCCACGGATGTGCCAGCTCCCTCTGTCAAACAGCCAGTATCCTTCTGGATATGGGCACCCCTGAACTGGCTTTGGTAATACAGTTTTTTGTAATAATTATCTTTAGCAAACGTACTATATCTCTCGTTATGTACTATATCTCACTTTGTTTATTGTGCTATTTTGTTAGGCCCAGCTAGAGCAAGCAGAAAAGTTCCTTACCTCTCTTACCACTGCTGATGGACCTTCTTCTCTCTCTATGCTGGCCATTCTGTTGAAAGCTCAGTACTGCTACAGCACAGGACAGGTAGGTAACATGTCTATGCTAGCAGTATTTCTCATATTATTGCATTGTTGTTGTTTTTTTGGCTGCAGTCAGTGATTTTATCAAATTGCCCCTCCTGTTTGACCATATGTCAGGTGGATCGTGGAGTACCTTATCTGTGTGAGGTGCTTAAAGAAGTGAACGAGCAGAGGCAGTCAAAGCGCTGGTACCTGCTGCGTGCTCAGATGCTCCAGACCTACAGCTCCTATCTGAGTTTGGACACTGCTGCACTGCCACAAGCCCAGCGAAGCCATATCACACAGCATGGTTAGCTAAAGCGTTTGCTACACGTAACATAACCGGATGTTTTTCTCCTTTCATTTTGCGTTGTGAGAATGCAGAGGAGAGGTTTGCAGCAGCAGCTTTAACTAAGGACTTATGATTGTGTCTCAGGTATAAATAGCCCGGACACTGCCCTGTATGAAAGTCTGAAGCTTCTCTGCAGCCTGCTGGTCACTTTAGTGGGGAAGGGCCTATTTGGGACTAACGGCAGCAACTCAGACATGCGCTTTGTCGACCAAGGTACATTTGTGTCACACATGGACTAACGATGCATGTAAAAGCTAATACATTATGTCTATTTTAGTGCTGTTTGGCTGCCATGTTGATTCTCTCCCTTGATCTGTGAGCAGGAGATAACTTGGTGCTGAAGTGGCAGCTGCTCTCAGAGCTGTTAAACTGCTCTATGAAGGTGGTGGCTGTGAGGAGCAGCTGTGGGGCCATCAATGATGCCAGGCTCCAGTGTCTAGAAGCTCTCAAACTGGCCACCAAGCTGCAAGCACTCAGCCAGTATGTACATGTGCATGGTAGTGGGTTAAAATGTAAAATAGTGAAGCAGGGTCCAATAGATATCTTATCAGCTTGTGCTGGCCATTCTTAAATATCGTTTTCTGCAGTGAACTATGCTGAACTTACCAGCAGGTTACTCCTTGTTCCTCTTTGTTTTGTGTGTGCTGTTAAAGTGTAACTCTCGCCAAAATGCAAC